>NW_021131914.1:0-1631 GCF_004193835.3 Ostrinia furnacalis
TTGAAAAGTGAAATATCAACGGCGAGTACATCACCCACCTTCGATTCGCGGACGATATCGTAGTCATGGCTGAGACCTTGGAGGATCTAGGCACAATGCTCGATGGCCTCAGTAGAGCGTCTCAACAAGTGGGCCTCAGAATGAACATGGACAAGACAAAAATCATGTCTAATGTCCGTGTTGCACCCACTCCTCTGAAGGTTGTTGACAAGATTTGGTTCCAACGAGACACAATTTCAACGGGACACATTTTCAATCAGACACATTCCCACGTGGACACATCAATTATTGTATCATCAGTTAATGTTTTAATGAAAAAAATAAAATGTGTTAATTGTCATGGGTATGTATTCGTCTGCCGTTTGGTGTAGTGGTTCAGAACGGACTACTATGCCGAGAGGTCCCGGGTTCGATTCTCGGCCGGGCAGAAATTGAAATGATGCATTTTAATTTCTGTAACCGGTCTGGGTGTTAGACTATCTATACTTAGATTATCTATACTTATAATAAATCTGTAGAGAGGTCAATTCTGTACATGAAATATATTTTCAAAATAACTATCAGGGGGTGATTAATTAGTGATCGATACTGATGCCAAAAATGCAATCAGTAAAATTTTTGTCTGTCTGTCTGTCTGTATGTTCCTTATAGAAACAAAAACTACTCGACGGATTTTAACGAAACTTGGTACAATTATTTTTCATACTCCTGGGCAGGTTATAGTATACTTAGGAGTATCCCACGGGAACGGGAATTAGCGGGAAAATCCTTTTTTATGAAAAATCTAAACCGCTTAAGTTAGACGCTTGAAATTTGGCATGCAGGTACCTTAGTAAACTTAAAGCTTAGATAACAGGATATTGCAAAATTAGAGTTAGCGGGAAAAAAAATTTGTTTGAAAAAATCTCAACCGCGTAAGATAGATGAAGGGGGTAATAAAACGGGATCCACGCGTACGAAGTCGCGGGCGGCCGCTAGTCTTTCCATATCTATTTGCGGAAACGTCACGAAATCTGAATTTTAGCTGACCTCCTAACCCCTCATAAAAGCCAAGGTAAATTTTATTGATTGGTCTATGTTATGTTTAGGTTATTTTATTGATTTAAGGAAAGTAGGTACGCGAAGATGCTTATTTCTGTTTAATTTTGTTTTTAATTGTAATAAAATATAGTTATTTTAATGTTCATATTTTTGAAAGAAAGAAAGAAAGAAAATATTTTATTTGGCCCAACATATTAAATTATTACAGTAAACAGTTTACAGTACTTGCACATTTGTGGACCAAAATGGCATCCGCTCAGCATTGTGTCCTGCTCTGAGGTAGACCCAGAACAGGACGCTGTTATTCTGCGGAGGCCACTTTTTTAATTATTTTCATTTCATTTTCATTTATTCGAATGACTGTATTGTGTCAGTTTGCAACTGTGTCCACGTGGGAATGTGTCTGATTGAAAATGTGTCCCGTTGAATTTGTGTCCCGTTGAAACTAAATCGTTGACAATTATGTATACCTGGGACAAACAGTCCAGTTAGGTAGGTCCAACTTCGAGAAAGAGGTCAATCGTCGAATCCAACTCGGATGGGCAGCGTTCGGGAAGCTTCGCCATATACTCATGTCCGAAATACCGCAG
>NW_021131917.1:0-513 GCF_004193835.3 Ostrinia furnacalis
TATTTTTTTCCAGCTAAACTATCAGTTTTAAAAAAAAACTTTTAATAACATTTATTCATCAAAATAAAGTAACCTATCGACCAGTAATTTTTAAAAATAAAAATTGTTAAAAATAAGTATCGCTATGTCCAAAAACCACATTTTCATAGGATTCGATGCAATGCGGACACGCGGTTGGGGTGAGTGTAACTTAATTATTGTTTGTATTGAACATAATATTAATAATAATAATAGAAAGCGGCAATACTGAACACCTGCCGTATAGTGAGGCGGTTCCTACAGGATGAACCAACTGTTAATGTAACAGGTGGTATTTCATAAATCTATGGATCAGATACTTGGCTTGGCCCGTATCTGGTCTAACTCTTACCAGCATTAATGCTGAGATAAAATATATTTACATATAATAATAATATTTAAATTTTTATTTTTTTTTTATAATGTATTTTTAGTTTTTTTATAATTTACATTGTAAAAAAAATATTAAAAATAAGAAGGAAAATGAATAAAGAG
>NW_021131918.1:0-654 GCF_004193835.3 Ostrinia furnacalis
GAACAAGCAGGGGTAACATTTTTTTTTAATTTTAAAATGTAATTTTTTTTTTTTTAGAAAAATTTGATGGAAAAAGGAACGATACATAATTCATTCCCGTCAAAATATAAATCAAAACTTCCAAATAATCTGGACAAATACAAGTGGTATCTGTACATTGAGTTATAAGAAGTATTTGAAAACATGCAAGGTGGCAAGAAGAACGAAAATTGATAAAAGATATCCATTAAACAAATGGGTTAACCACATTGCAAAAATCTCAAACACCGAATTAATTTTGAAACGCTGGGAATTGGAGAAGAAAATCCAAGACGGACTTATGGCTACAATTCAAGCCCAAATTTTGGACTCTCTCGCTATGAGTACAAAATATAATGAGGAAGAAAAAATGCTATTTGACTCAGAAAAATTAGAAAACATCAGCTTTCTTCTTGATAAATTTACAAATTCGATGGGGATAGTGTTAGAAACAAAAGCAGTTTCGATATATAACGAAAAATATTTACAATCAGTGAAGAAAGTGATAAGTTTAAATGTCCCTGGAATTCCCCAACAAGTAAAAAATAAAATATTAGATGATTTGAACTTAATTGCTATGGCAGAGGCATTAAGTGAAATTCAAGGTTGTAAGTTGGATAACTATGCAGGTAAATT
>NW_021131919.1:0-606 GCF_004193835.3 Ostrinia furnacalis
GTATTAAATCAAATTACTTACTTGATTCCGTTGCGGGTGTTGGCGAATTTCAAAATATGCGGAATGATATTTTTTATTTATTTATTTTTCCTATATTTGCATTATAGGTAGGTACCTACCTCAGCGTTTTGAATTTTTGCGTTGATTTAGAATTTCTCACAGTTTAGAGGCAATTAGATTTAAGAAGTGTTTGATATGGATTTCAACTTTAATATCTCTACGCGTTCATGTGAAAAAGGGTAGGTAGTAAGTTTATAATTATTAAAAAAATATTTTATGTCATGTAAGCAAAAATAATATTTTAAATTTTATATAACTTCAAATGGCAATGCCAGATTTGGTATGAAAGGTGGCGTCTTTTTTTTTTCGCGCGGCCATCGACCAAACTTTGTTTTTTGATTACAAAATAGTGTAATAAACCAAACTTACCTATTATGACATGTATACCTCTAAACTCAGTCTGAACTGAGTTACAAGCGTTAGAAGTTTGATGATTTACATACTAGATTTGCTTTTTGCGCGCAAGTTTTGTAAGAAATTGGAACAAAATATTGCGCTATTTTTTTATTGCGCTGATTCTGCTCCACACTGATGCCTGGAGCCTTT
>NW_021131920.1:0-549 GCF_004193835.3 Ostrinia furnacalis
ACAAAATTTACCTTTATAATAGTTTTTAATTTTTTTCTTGAAATATTTGACGCCTTGTAATCTCTCGTTAATATAGGTCCACACAAATAAAGAATGTTTGACTTCGACTTTAATAATTATGCTCTTACATAATTATTTATGTATTTTATTTGTGACCTAAGTGTATGATATGTTTATTTTATTTTTAAGCTTGTAAGCGCTTTGGACCTGCTCTGTAAGCTTACAAGTGTTTTGCATTAATAAATAAATAAATAAATAAATTAGAATAATATAAGAATAAGAATTTTTCGGTTTTTATATAAGGTGTTATTTTTTTAACTGATCATATTTTACCAGCACATCCTATTACCCCCTATTGGGTTAGTAGTAGTTTCGCACGATTTTCCTTCGCACGAATATGCGAAACGTCCCCTTTCAATAATAATTTTTTTTTAGTAGGCGTTTCGCCCGGATGTATTAGAAGTATTAAAATCGCGTGCGAATCGACTCTTTTTTGAACTAGTAGTATGCGATTACTAGTTCTCAAAGGGGTCGATTCGCACCCGTTCA
>NW_021131921.1:0-641 GCF_004193835.3 Ostrinia furnacalis
AAAGTGTAAAGACCTAAGGAGATCCAGAGTCTCCATCTCGGTGTTCGTAAATGAGTTATCTGGCTTCTTTAGTAGTCCAAGATAGTTGTTTGGGGTCTTAGCGAGGATTTTGTGAATTCTTGCTCCTTTGTTAGTTTGTGCAATTTCTTCACAGAAGCGTCGCCAAGAGGCTCTTTTGGCTTTTCTGATTTGTTTGTTATATTCTGTTAGGGCCTTTCCGTACTTGTCCCAGTCGCACGGTTTGGCACGGTTGAATATACGACGTGTGATGGCTCTGAGCTTTTCTAGCTTCTTGTTCCACCACATTGGTGATTTGTTAGATTTTACTTCTTTTTCGGGGCAGCTTCGTTCATTATTATTATTATTTTACTATATTTATTATTTTACCTAAGCGCCTACTAAAACCAACATCTAAAACTGTTCGCACCACTCAGCTGTTATGGCGGATCTTAAATTCACGAACTACGAACGACGCGCGATCTCAATTGGAGTTACACAGTATTATTAACTAGTGTTAAAAACTCACAGAAATACAGTGACGTATTACGTAATTACTAAATTACTGTTTTAGTCCTTTGCCCTGCGTTCAATTACAATTCTAATTACCTACTTGAAATGTTGCAATAAAAATGGCGTAAGAT
>NW_021131922.1:0-2111 GCF_004193835.3 Ostrinia furnacalis
ACCTAAGGGTGTATTCATATTTCTTATAAATTGCGTTAGATAGGTATTTGTGGAATCTCTACACACTCACTCAACACGGCATTGTAAATATCTCCACGTTCATTATTGTGTGTGAAGAAAAGTCAAATATTAAGAGCTTGTAATGCTTTATTGTAGGTGCCCGGTCCGTTTTATGGCAGAAGGTCCGTTATTATTAATAGATATCTAATTAAACATTAATCAAGAATTGGGGCGGAAATTAATGAGAAGAGTTATAGTGGCCACAGTGGCCATACAGGAGTCGTACAAGACCTGCAGACCTTAATTTGCTGCTAGGAATGCCTGTCAGCTGTCAAATATCCTCAATAGGTACTAAACAGTGATCTAAAGTTTATATGGAACTATCGGCCACCCGCGACTTCGTACGCGTGGATCCCGTTTCACCCTCTTAGAGGTGGTTTTTAGCGGATGTGTACACCCTATAAGGAACCTACCTGCCAAATTACAAGTTTTTAAGTATTATAGTTTCTGAGATTTCGTGATCAATCAGTGAGTGGTATTTCGCTTTTATAAATTTATTATACTAGCAGCCGCCCGCGAATTTGCACGCGTGGATCCCGTTTTACCCCTTTAGGGGTTGAATTTGGCATAATCCCGTCTTAGTGAGCAGTCTAAAAGGAACCCCATACCATACATAATTTGAGACTCCTAGCACTTGCAGTTTCTGAGATTTCGTGATGAGTGAGTCAGTGACCTTTCGCTTTTATAGATATAGATAGAAGAAGATAGATATTTCCATCTAATTTGCCTTGTCCAAACAAGCGCCGTAAGATGAACTCGCTTACGCAACGTAAGTTCAATGCCGCTGGGCAGTGTCGCGAAGGTGAAAGTGCCGGTAGACGACGACCGATGGCATCGCGGACGGACGACCGTGACTTTGCTTAGGAAACTAGATCGGAGATTGATTTTTAATATTCAGGAATTTACAGCTTGTGGGAGCCGGGAGCAGTTACTCAAATTAAGCTTTCCAATGAGCTTTTGCAAGTTTACAGATCGTCTCTACATGTCAAGTTCACAATTAATCTTATATGAAGCCTTGAAAAAAAGTTAGATAATATTGTGTGATGTAAAATTTTATAAGAATAGATCTCTTTACACAAACACTACAGGATGGAATTGTGAAACAATATGTTATATATTTTGCATTAGACCAGAATATTGACAAACGGACTTAAGCTATTTTTATACTCTACTAAATTAATCTTGATTGAAAAGGTCTGGTCTTCTGAACAGCATGCAAAATACAATTGTGTCAAATTCATACCTATTTTTTACAACGGCCAGTAATTGACTATCATAAAAGGCAAGTACCTTGTCGTTAAGCAGGAGCAAAAAACCTCTGAATAAGGCCGGCTATTCATTAGACGTGTAGGTGTCAGCCCTTGTCTGCACGCGTGTGGGCCGTCAGTCACAACATGCTCTTGAATGGTTAATGATGGTGACCCCATCTGTGTGTCATAATAGCACTTTGTCAACTTAAGATTGAGTGTTGCGAAGATACTTTTTTTGACACTAGCGCTTTTATTTGTCATTTGTTTTGTTATTTTTAATGTAACTTCTAGAATATGTTCATTCTTCTTTTAGCTCATAGAAATACTGCTCAAACTATTTTGTCTAATAAGACTTTACTAATAGAGGTCATCATAATCTTCTGCCTAGATCAACTAGCTCTTGAATATTTATAACAGGTAGGACTTCTAATAGACACCATAGAATCCAGTGTGCACAAGAGAAATTCAGTCTGGGATTATGATGGTGGTTGGGGAATAAAATTAGGATATTATGGTTGGGGTCAAAGTGTCGTTGACACGGAAAAAGAAGAATTGTAAATTCGTGTAGTTCCTACGTTCTTTTGAGGTTGTTTTCTTTTTTAGGGTTCCGTACCTCATAAGGAAAAAACGGAACCCTTATAGGATCACTTTGTTGTCCGTCCGTCCGTCTGTCAAGACCCTTTATCTCAAGAACGCGTGAACGTATCAAGCTGAAATTCACATGAAACACTCAGGTCTATTGTCCCTTTAAGCTGTGAAAATATCAAACTTCTAAGCCAAGCCAATCAAAAGATACAGCCG
>NW_021131924.1:0-838 GCF_004193835.3 Ostrinia furnacalis
CCATTATTACACATACTACCATGGTGCGGGCAACCATACCGGGTTGTCTTCTTATGCTAGTTGTGTTTTTTGTCTGAGGGTTTGCGGTTTAACGTTCGAGTTCTACTCCTACCTCTAATTCAGACGAATACAGTAAATTATTTTTATTATAATACTAGCGGCCGCCCGCGACTTCGTTCGCGTGAACCCCGTTTTACCCCCTTAGGGAAGAAGTTTCGAGTTTTTTTAGGGGTTTCCCGGTAATTAATCGAACTTTTATCGCCGTAAAAACCATCCTTGGACTTCAACAAACATTTAAAAAAAAGAATTGGTAAAATTAGTCTAGGCGTTGCTTGTTGAGTTATGCGCTTACCAACACATTTTGCGATTCATTTTTATATTAATCATTACACATACTACCATATTGCGGGCAACCATACCAGGTTGTCACGTTGCTAGTTGTGGTTTTTGTCTGACGATTTGCGTTTTAACGTTTGAGTTATTACCTACCTCTAATGAGGATCAGTACTGTTGTAGAAAATTCAATAAAACTAGTATCTACGTTAATCTTTAAGACATAAGAAAGACATATCTTTTTGAATTATCCAAATCGGACCATTACTTACGAAGATATTAAGTAATAAACATAGGCCGTTTTTGCCGCTAAAAGCACAGAATACATAATAGTAGCAACAGAAATTGCACTCCTTTGTGTAGGATCAGATGCCGACATTTTAACGGTAATAATAATAATGCAAAATATCCAACGCACATGGTGCATTCGAAATCGCACCTTACTACTACGCTCACAAGAGCGCAATTTTTTTGTGTTCAGAATTGATTTACCTCACAGCTCAAA
>NW_021131925.1:0-500 GCF_004193835.3 Ostrinia furnacalis
TTAGAAGTTTGATTTTTTTACTTCTTAATTAGGAAGTTGTAAAGTGCTCTGTCAACTGCCTTGGCAACTTTTTACAATCAGTAGTCGTACTTAACAGTTAATAGAAGTACAAATAAATTTATATAATAATCCCAACTAATCCCAACTATATATAATATTATAAATGCGAAAGTAACTCTGTCTGTCTGTCTGTCTGTCTGTCTGTCTGTCTGTTACGCTTTCCCGCTTAAACCTCGCAACCGATTTTGATGAAATTTGGCATAGAGATAGTTTGAGTCCCGGGAAAGAACATAGGATAGTTTTTATCCCGGTTTTTGAAACAGGGATGCGCGCGATAAAGTTTTTCTGTGACAGACAAAATTCCACGCGGGCGAAGCCGCGGGCGGAAAGCTAGTACTCTATAATAAACAAAATCTTGTTGAGACCGTGATACTTGTTATTGTTATGAATAAGTGATGCAATACGATTATAATACAAAAATATTGCTTTATTATGTATTT
>NW_021131926.1:0-2491 GCF_004193835.3 Ostrinia furnacalis
TAAGGTACCTGCTTGCCAAATTTCAAGCGTCTAACTTAAGCGGTTTAGATTTTTCATACAAAAGGATTTTCCCGCTAATGCCCGTTCCCGTGGGAATTCCTAAGTATCCTATAACCTGCCCAGGAGTATGAAGAATAATTGTACGAAGTTTCGTTAAAATCCGTCGAGTAGTTTTTGTTTCTATAAGGAACATACAGACAGACAGACAGACAGACAGACAAAAATTTTACTGATTGCATTTTTGGCATCAGTATCGATCACTAATCACCCCCTGATAGTTATTTTGAAAATATATTTCATGTACAGAATTGACCTCTCTACAGATTTATTATAAGTATAGATTAAAATATTAAATTAATCGATTTTACGAAATGACATCGACACGTCATGACCTTTAAATGACCTTGGTCGTACTGTAACGACACTAATTTCAATTCTACTTGCTAATTTAAATTGTTTCATCGCATCGTCAGAGGCGGCGTTAAGCGTGGGCGATGTGGGCCACCGCCTACGGCCTCGCGGTACAAGGGGCCTCGCGACTCAAAAATGTTTAAAGCGAGAATAAAACAAAAATAAGCCGTAATGGGTGCGACTCTGGATGGGTGTGACTCTAAATAGCAATAACATAATATTAATAGGTACCTATTTAAATACAAGATAAAATTTTACCGATTAGGAAACCTACTAAGTTACAAGATTCTACGCAATTGGTATTAAGGGTGACACTGGTGGCATTCTGAAATGCTAAAGAAGCAAAAAACGGATTATCAGTACCTCAATAAAAAAGAACTCTAACTGATTATCAGTCTAGGTATATGGCTTTCCGAGCAAAAGAGTTTAGGACTAACTTGGGCCATTTTTCAACAATCAATAGAATCCAATCGCAGTTTAGCCGCCTGTCACGGTCATCTTCTGGGAGCATCGACATAATATCATATTCACCTCGTAAAGGATAGTGCCAGGGTCTGGACCAAGTGCTGCCCAGAATCAACCCATAGTGCATTTTGTTCCTTAGGCCAATACTAATGTGTAAACCGAAGCGCACTGAAATCTATCCCTGGAGTTAAGAGAAAAAAAGAGTTTTGTTTTGAATTATTTACATACAAAATATCATCGATATATACGTATTACGCATAAGATTTCGTGATTTTGGCATTAAATAACACTCGCTATGTTAAACTTAACCATACTGCATCCGTACACCTTACTTTAGTGCGACTTAGACATTCTTTATAAGCGATCTAACGCTGTTGCAATAATTTGGTTAATTGACAGAAATCATTATTTCCAAAATGAAGCAAGAAGTTTTAGTTCTCTATCCTTGCGAAAAATCAATTTATTGGTGTATGACAATCGATTATTGAAGTTATTGTAAGCTAAAACTTCTTGCTCCATTTAGGAAATAATTAATTTCGGTCAACTAACTAAACTACTGAAACAGCGCTTGATCGCTTATAATTAATGTCGAAGTCGTACTAAAGTAAGGTGTACGGATGCAGTATGGTTAAATTCAACATAGCGAGTGTTATTTAATGCCAAAATCGCCAAATCTTATGCGTAATAGTAGTACATCAATGATATTTTGTATGTAAATAATTCAAAACAAAACTCTTTTTTTCTCTTAACTCCAGGGATAGATTTCAGTGCGCTCCGGTTTGCAAATTAGTATTGGCCTGAGGAACAAAATGCACTATAGTTTTATTCTGGGCAGCACTTGATCCAACTTCCATACATGGATTGGCACTGTCCTTTAAAGCTGTATTGCATGACTTGTTCGTTTCGGATAAATAGTCTAAAGATTGGTCTATGTATCCGAAACGAACTGTAGACTCTAAACATGATTTATGTAAAAGAGAAAAAAAATATTTTTGCCTTCTATTAGTAGTGCACTTATTTGCATGTCGTGGCAGCCTTTAAGTAAGGCAACACCACAGAATGTTTGATGTATTAAGGTTATATTAGGTGTATGCTTTGTTGGCTGTCCTTAAAATAAATAAATAAATCAGTCCCTCAACAAAAATATATTTTTTATTTAGGCCAGAGGGCCTCGTATTTTTGTTGTACAACTTTTAACTCAAACTTCAGATTAAATTTATCTTACAAACAGATACACAGTCACATATACAGACATACAGACAGACAACAAAAATACGAGGCCCTTATTTATTTATTGATGTACTGATCTCTACTTTACCACGTATAATTTATTAGTTATTAAAATATTGTAAAAACATAAACACCAGTCACTATATTATAAATAAAACAAAGCAAGAAATCACTTTCGTGACCTAAAATCACCTTCGTGTATAAAACACCACGAAGGTGATGCCACGAAGGTGACGAAAATTTTAGTTTTTTATGAATTATCCTTAAATTTGAATTTAACGGTTCAAGTCGAATACTACACAAATAAGTCTAACATGTTAAGTTTTCAATGGCAAAGTTTCAATTAAATTGTTTAAATTTTAGAGGTAGAAAATATTGTTCAAGC
>NW_021131927.1:0-564 GCF_004193835.3 Ostrinia furnacalis
AAACGCAGCGTGGGACGTCCACCCACAAGGTGGACCGATGACCTGATAAAGGTAGCGGGAAGGCGCTGGATGCAGGCCGCTACCAACCGTGCGATGTGGAAGTCATTGGGGGAGGCCTATGTTCAGCAGTGGACGTCCTGTGGCTGAAATGATGATGATGATGATGATATAAGTATAGATAATGGGATTTGGAGTCCTTTTCTAACAGAAGCATATTAACATGGTGTTTTTTTCGTAACAACGTTTTATACAGGGTGTTTCTTGTAAGGTGTCAAGCCGAAGGCAGGTGATAGGTGAGGACTAGACCTATCGATTTCACCCCCATGTATGTTTTACGATTTTTCATAGTTTAGAAGTTATCGTTAATTTTTTCAAATTGTATGACCTAGTAGGCTTTAAATTTTTTTATCTTTTTTTTGGGTCGATTTTTCTCAGATTTCTTTTTTTTGACAGATTCCCTATAAATTGCAGATTTTTGAAAAAAATAATCAACTTCCTATTTTTGATGCAAGATACAAAATTTTTGCTAGAAACATAAAAAATATGCTTTTAGCGGAACATTCT
>NW_021131928.1:0-3757 GCF_004193835.3 Ostrinia furnacalis
TATGTATTATCATAAGGAAGCGGCAGCAAGCAATGTCACAAAATAACATGGTATATTGCACCGCCTTGCTTTAACCGTTACTATAATTATAACCGATGTTTTTTGTTTGGAGTTTGACAGACTTGAAGTTTGTTATAGTTAAAGTAAGATGGACAACCCAGCCTCGGTATTAAAAACAAGTTGCTTCTTTAGTTGATGTGGTTACTACTATAAAAGAAGTTATTATAATATTACGTTTATTTATTTAACAAGCGTAAAATCCGCAATATTGCTTTAGAATTGACAAACATCATTACAAATTATCTTATCGTTAAGTTGCGTATCAAGGCGTATCTTTTTGCGACAAAAGAAATACAGCATTACTCATTGAAATTTTTTATTTAAATGCTTTTGACTAAACTGTTGTACAAATATTTACATCCTATATAAAAATAACTGGTTTGTAGTGTAAAAATAATCTAGGTACTTATAAAATAAACTTATGACTGGCGGTGATGATATTACCACATTGAATACTGAATAAGGCTGTAACCCAAATGGTATTGATAAACATTATGGTTTATTTGATTTCAGTGTAACTTCATACACATTTTATTTAAAATCCATTAAATATTGAAAGTTCCTACCTAAGTAATTTTGAAATAAAACACAAAATAATTAAGAAATTATACATGTGAGTCACTTGACGCACGCAGTTTCACATGAAACTACATAATAACTTACATCTAGAGAGTCGACGAATATTACCATATGCCCTTATCTAAGATTGTATTTCGGCCTATATTTTCTAAAAATAATTAACTTTAACAAAACAAGAAATCAGGAGCATGTGTAAAAAACACTCAACTCAACATTACATTTGCTATGCTAGGTACTAAAAATGATAGTGTCGTCTTACCTCAAGTCTTACAATGGCGATGTTAAGAGGTATTTCTTGGTACAATAAAGCAAACATAATTATCTTTGAGCTTAGAAGCTTTATATTTAGCTAAATTTTCCGGAAAATTGGTTTGAAAAGCTTCATTATATTATCAAATCTGACTTTAACCACAAAGACAACTGATCGTATAATCTTGCTTGCTTTTATTTTATCAAAGTAAATCGTCATTAAAGGTAAAAACGATTTCTTACCTCTTAGTAGATATACTTATTACGTAAATCAGTCACAAAGAATAACTGACCTTAGCTTAGTTTATTAATTGTTAATAACCTTTAACATAAATCTAAATTAAAACTAACTCGTCTCGTAAACTCCGATTGTCTATAAATAAAAAGTTTATGCTCTCATCATGAGATCATTTCATTGAGCCGACTTCGCCCGTTAAGCACACTAGTACTTAAACAATTACTGTAACCAACACCTTATAAACAATCAAAATATTTCAAACTTAAGACCATAAAGTCGGTGCAAGCTCTAGAACTGTTAACCAAACCTATAAAGGTGCTTTAGTCTGGTGCAGATCTGGTCTGGAAGATGTTGTTCATGAGGTCGTCGGGCTCCTTGCCGGTCAGGACGATGGTGATGGCCAGCCCGATGACTGCTCCTACGAGGACGCCCACCGTGATGGCCAGGATTCGTTGGGTGTGAGGCCACTTGGAGCAGGCCCAGTACTGCTCTCTGATGACGCTGGAAAGAATAATTTGACGGTTAGAATGGTCTAGACAGAGAGTCTTGGCTCAGGTATCGATGACATGGTTTCTATGAAATAGTATTACAACTTTGTGTTCTTTATCAATTACTAATAGAGAAAATGTATGTGTTCCTTGAAATAGGTGATTTCTTTGAATATTGGCAGGTGTTCCCGATAACTTTATCACAAAACAACCTATCTCCCATATATGATAAAATTAATAATGAGATAGCACTGGTTTGTAATTTACGTTTTGGTAACACGTAATATCATCATTGATTATGTAATTTCATCATCATCATCATCTCAGCCATAGACTGTCCACTGCTGAACATAGGCCTCCCCCAATGCTTTCCATGTTACCCGGTTGGTAGCGGCCTGCGTCCAGAGCTTTCCTGCTACCTTTATGATGTCGTCGGTCCACCTAGGTGTGATTATGTAATTTATCTGCCACATTTACAACATCTACCTAATATTCTATCCAAAGATAGGTTCGTTTTATCTCGGATCACATTTAAATCTCTTTAGTGAGAGTTTGCATAAGACTAAGCCAATTTTTACATTACACATAATCTGGGAATCCATAATTTATTTATCTAAGGATTTCATATTGAGGATATGAGAGCACACTCGTAGCGAATGCGGTGTAAATTAGCAATAGCAGTATCTTCATTTTGGCATTTATCTGTTACTCATTAAAATACATTCTATTGACCTAGGAAATAGAAGAAAGAACCTATTGTTTCGCTCAGTATTATAAATAAATAAATAATAAATAAATATCCTTAGACATTTTACACTGCGCTTCTAGTCCCAAACTAAGCAAAGCTTGTACTATGGGTACTAGACAACGGATATAAACATACTTAAATACTTTTTTTTTGTAAATACATACTTATTATACATAGAAAACACCCAGTCCAATAGAAACAAATATGTTCATGCACACAAATGTTTGTACTGTGCGGGAATCGAACCCGCTACCTCCGGAATAGTAGCCCGTTTCGAACCACTACACCAAACGGCTGACTATTAATCTATACTAATATTATAAATGCGAAAGGTAACTCTGCCTGTCTGTCTGTCTGTCTGTCACGCTTTCACGCCTAAACCACTGAATCGATTTTGATGAAATTTGGCATAGAGATAGTTTGAGTCCCGGGAAAGGACATAGGATAGTTTTTATCGGGACAATATTATTTGATCCTCTAAAAACTAATTGATCTTTTTTGTATGTGCACTTTTAAAAATTAATGATGTTTTTTATTATATTTTATCTTTATATTAATTATTGGGTCTATATTAGTTGATCTACGGATAAATTATGAATGATCTTCATTTAACGTAACATAATATTTATGTTTAACATACTCTTTTAATATTTGGTAAACAAAAATAATATTTGATCCTCTTTTTTAGTTATTGATCTTTAATTTTGTTAATTTGATGATTTTTATACCAAGTTTGCCTTTTAATATTGATCACCTAATAAGTACATTTCGATCTATGTATAACTAAACTTTAAAATATATTTGATCTAATTAAAAATATTATTGGTTAATATTTTTAACTAAAAAATATCTTTTAATTTACGCGGTACTTTGTGGTTGAGTGACAATCGTCCGTCATTGGTCGTTTACTGAGTTGGCCAAGGGCTTAGCGGCCAATAAGCAAGCAGAATGGTACATTGCCATGTTTGTTTAAATTACAAGCTTTGCTTAGTTTGGGACTAGAGGCGCTATGTAAAATAATTTCTTACTTCTGTCATCCCTGAACCCGACATAATAATTTTTACCTCTTTATTTTTTTTCAAATCGCAAGGTTGATTTTCTCTTAGTATACCGATCTCGACCGTGATCAGTGACCATAAAGTCATCTATCAACGGGTCGATTAGACACGATAAAAGCACTAAACGATATTTGTTTACTTTTAGTGCGACATCGGGTCGCAAGGACCTGATAAGTTTTTTTTTCCAAATATTTACGTGACGAAACAATTGCAAAACAATATTTATCTTTCGTACTACTGAAAAGACCGATTATCCATCCTGCACTAACGCATCCAGCACCTAAGGTCAATTCGACCCGATAACGCAGTTTGAACGTGTTAAGTATGTTTTTTTAAT
>NW_021131931.1:0-648 GCF_004193835.3 Ostrinia furnacalis
CAGGCACTCAGAATTCTCAGAAACCATTGATTTCGTGTTTGTTTGTAACTGTATTAAATGTATGAAAGCTGGAAATATATGGTTTTTGAATAGATTCAGTTCGTTCTTAAACATATTATTGATGCCGTTTGCTAGGTCTCATGAAACACTTTTTCAGTAAGTAACCATTTGTTCGACATCTTGTATACCTACTATAAGAAATATTCGAGTGAGATCACTTATCGATTATTTTCGTCATCCTTATTTGTATTAAATTTAATTAAAATACACTAAGGCTGAGATGCACCACCTAACTTTGACCCTAACTGACAATAACCGGTGTTTTATGTTAGACAGATTTTTGGTGAGACTTGGTTTTTTGACAAGAGTATTGTTTTTGATGGGTTTGTATTACAGAACGCATGTGTACCTAATGGGATAACTGTTTAAAAACACTATTGGATAAATTTTGCTCTATGGATAAAAATCTTAAAGTTACCTCTGATTTTTTAGCATTAGGTATACGACCGTGGTTTATATTAATAAATTCTATAAAATCACAATGATATCAGTATTTACCTCTATGATTTCCGGACTTGTTTAGATTTACAAAAACTAAATATTTATTATTAACTTTTAGATAATAACTAGCGGCCGCCCGCGACTTCT
>NW_021131933.1:0-163122 GCF_004193835.3 Ostrinia furnacalis
GCGAACCTTAAGTGGGTAGAGCTGGTTTCAAATAAAGATAACAACAACTCTCTTCCTCGTATCTTGAAACTAGCTTTCCGCCCGCGGCTTCGCCCGCGTGGAATTTTGTCTGTCACAGAAAAACTTTATCGCGCGCGTCTAAAACTATCCTATGTCCTTTCCCGGAACTCAAACTATCTCTATGTTAAATTTCATCAAAATCGGTTCAGTGGTTTAGGCGTGAAAGCAAGACAGACAGACAGAGTTACTTTCGCATATATAATATTAGTATAGATTAGTCCCCTCGATCGGGCCCACTAGAGTGAGCCCGCCGTAGGCTGGACTTTGGTCCAACACCGCGGTGGGCAACCCTCTAGTTGGGTTCGCCACTGATCGGGCGCCTTATGCGCTCGATACGGCCCGATCGCAAACGTCGGTCTGCGACCGACGCGGACGAGCCTGGGCTTCGCTTCGCGAAGCCCACACTCGGCCTCGTCGGCACGCGCACCAACGATCGCCAAACGGCTAGAGTACCTTCTGTACTCGCCACTCTGCCCGGTGAAGCTGGAAAAGCTCCTCAAGCTACCAGCGCGCGTCCCTTCAAAAAAAAAAAATCAGAAAATCTGCTCGTGGTACTGTAAATCCGTGTGTATAATAACACCATCGTCTATTGTGGGGGTGCTGATCGTCAATGCCTTGAGCAGATACCATACATACATTCACATGAGTGTTATGACATTCCTATGGGAATATGAGACGCGATCAATATGTTAAGTATGTATTTGGAGTTATGCCAGCTGTATTTTGACACGGTGGTTACAGATTTTGACATACGACAAAATGGAGCGATCGCTGACACGTTTGTAAGTTTTGTGTCATGTACTTGCAGTTGGGTTTATTTTTAAATTTCTAATTATACGCTCAAGCCTCATGAGCATGAGGTCGGTGCGATCAGCGATTAGACAGACGATTATCACACTGCACCGCGCTCCGCCGCGGTCCGCGTGGCTACATATAAAGAATCCCGCGCGCAGACGCGTTTTCAGTGTGTTGTGCCGCGCGTGTTTTCTATACAAACTGAGGTACCTACTTGCACACAATGATTAAATCTGTCGTCCCGCGTACCGCGGCGGAGCGCGGTGCAGTGTTATAATCGCCTGTAGGATAATCGATTGCGGACACTAAAAAATACACTCGATATCGATTGTGGGAGGACACTCTACTATTATAGCTCTATAAAAGTTGGCCATGTATGGTTGATTCATATGACGTATACTATTATTAATTTACTATGTTTTTGAAATGATCATCATCCTCACTATTAGTTTTTCCTACCGAATACAAAAAGAGATTTTGTTACGAGTACATGAGACTTGGAATGCTAGCAGTATTTCTCATGAACAGCTATAGAGTATAGTTCATATCAAAATGAAGGCCATTACGCTAGATGCTATGACAAAGCGAGCTCAGTCTCTATCACCGCCCGTTACACGGTCAAAAACTTCAATTACGTTTTCTTTGAACTCATATGTTTAGGTGATAGTTACGTAGTAACGTTGTTAGCCGACAATTTTATTCCGCCAGGTGGCGTGACGAAGCGGCAATTTGCTCGCATTCAGCCTGACTGGTGACTGTTGTTAATAATAGATAAAATGGTAACGACTGACCCATATAGACAAGGATATTATTAGATTGTAATCTTTTTTTATACGGTGGGGGTAATTGGCTTGATGACAGGCTTTGTGAGCTAGCAAAAGGGGTTTAATAATTACTCGATCCTACTTGACGTTTTCAATTTAACTTGAATTTACAATAGAAATTAAATTACTGATTTCTTTCTATGCCCTGAATTTCTAAGAAAAAGAAAAGAGGTTGCTTGCTTAATCTTCTATTTACTGGATTAAAGAGGTCAAATATAACTTCAACCGGGTCAATAACCATAACCGTTGTTTTTGTATGGAGTTTGACAGACTTTAGACGTTTGTTTAAGTAAGATGGTGCAACCCAGCCTAAGTTTTGTTTTATTCCAATAACACAAGAGACACATTATACATACTTAAGTAACTTCTATTTTATTAAACATACAACCTACTAAGTTCGCGTTCGTTCGCGCTAAGTTTGCCAGTCCGTGAAATGCGCGTCCCCTCTCCCAACCGCGATTAATTAGTGATTAAACGAAATTAATTTGTCCTATTTTACGCAAATAAACAATTTCTATCAGTAATAATAATACAGTTTGATAAAGGTATAGACGCTTCCCTTCGAGTGACATCATTATCGTCAGCGGCAAACTTATAGCGAACGGATAGTACACGGTTGGACCTATTAATACCTAAGGATATTATTTTATTTATAGACTTTATTTACCCTCGTATTTGTATGGAAAACGTGTCAAATTACGACTAACAATATAATATGTTTGCCTTTAATAAATAAACCAAATGTGGGAGATTCAACCGTCATGACGTCATGCCTGTTAAGTAAATTGGTAGCACCTACGCAAGTGTCCAGAAGAATCCAATATAATTAGGATTAATCGTATTTTTCCAAGACATAAATAGATTTTTTTATTTATTTTACCGTGCTTTTCCGGCAGATTTGAAAGGACTACTCCCACTCGTCCTGTGGATATCTTAAAAGACAAAAATGCCAACTTTTAGCCAGCGTGGGCTGTGTAGGAAAAATCTTAGACTGAGTTACACCATATAATTTTATCCGTAACTATAACGATAACCGGTGTTTCTTGTATGACGTTTGTTAAAATTAAAGTAAGATGGTGCAACCCAGCCTTAAATATACCTCTGGTAAATTAAAGAGGGTCGTGTTCCTGCAGTTGGCGAAATGACCTGATGTTGACTATGATCATGAAGGACAACACTTTCAGATTATTATCTTTCAAAGTTGTAAGCGAAGAAAACAATGATGGATTTTCATCATCATCGTCATTTCAGCCACAGGACATCCACTGCTGAACATAGGCCTCCACCAATGACTTCCACATCGCACGGTTGGTAGCGGCCTGCATCCAGCGCCTTCCTGCTACCTTTATCAGGTCGTCGGTCCACCTTGTGGGTGGACGTCCCACGCTGCGTTTTCCGGTACGCGGCCTCCATTCCAGAACCTTACTGCCCCATCGGCCGTCATTTCTGCGTACTATGTGCCCTGTCCACTGCCACTTCAGCTTGCTAATCCATCGGGCTATGTCAGCGACTTTAGTTCGTTTACACCGAGCATAGCCCTCTCCATAGCACGCTGTGAAGACGAAAGTCTACAACCAATGTGTGTTACTTGTGATGACTTATGGCTCGGAAACGTGGCCTCTCACTATAGGCCTTATACAGAAGCTCAAAGTTGCACAGCGTGCTATGATGGATTTTAAATGACTAAAATTCGTCGAAAGCGTTCCTCTCTCATTGAGCGGGTTGACATCGCCGCCATTTTTCTTCCTCGTTCGAAATTGGTGACGTCACAATGTAACCCTCAAACGAAGCGACCAACAAATTCGTCTCGTTACCAACCAAGTACTATTGTCGGTCATTTGTGAAGGGTTAACAGTGTCCGCCTGACATTCATTCTTTACGGAGAAATGATACAATGGTGGGCTCGTTGAGGCAATCAGACCAATCTATTTCAGTGGCAAAATAGCGTAGGAATGATTTTCGACCTTGTTGCATTGGAATAAAGTCTTATGGGTATGTTAAGTAGGTTATCCGATCAAAATAATTGATTTCTCTGTTTGTGATTTTTAATTATCCAGTTTATTCCGTCATTGCAAACATTGATTTTATATGCCCACTCATATAGATATACAGTATATCTTTATAAGGCTGAGGCGCTAAAATGATTTCTTACTTTTAATTTTGAGCTAATAATGTGGAATTTGAGACCAATTTCCAAAAAAATGCTTTACTTTTCCCATCGTCACTAATTTTATGTTGTCATAAATTACAACGCATTACTACATATTTAGATAACAACACAATTTATTTATTTTATTTCTGCCTAACAACTTACTGCTGTGGCGACCTACTAGCGACGTCCATTACCACACAAAATGCTGATAAAGAATATTTACGATGTGCTGACCCGCGCAAGCGGAGGATCACACCTACTCTGTATCACACGCAACCCGAATAAAATTAGTACTTGTACAATCAACAGCAAAAGTCAACAGTCAAAATCAGAAATTAAATACTACAGATCAAGCGCATTTAACTAAGACTAGTAGGCGCACACCGTTGATTTTTAGTTGGCCGATAGTTGTGCCCGATTTTAATTTGTACCAAGAATCGGCCAAATCGAATCAGCGTAGTGTGCGCAGTCCCATACATGCCCATTGCCCGTACTGATCAACTGCCCGACTAAACTATCGGCCGACGAAAAATCAACAGTGTGCGCCTACTCTAAGACTGAGTTGCACCACCTAACTTTAGCCGTGACTATAACGATATTAACCGACGTATTTTGTATGGAGTTTGACAGATTTTTGACGTTTGTTAAAGTCAAAGTAAGATGGTGCAACTCAGCCTTAGTTAGTCTAATAAGGTATGGGACTTTTTTGTGACGGTCAAACGTCAACGAGAATTCAGGTCTTCAGTTTGCTTACCATGAGTTTACGTTAGGTGTGCTCGCTAGCGACTGCGTAAAAAAATGACATTTAATTGTATGACATATTGTGCAGCGCCCCTAGTGGCTACTTTCAAGAAACAAAATCTTCATAGAGATTTTTGACGTACTCGCTAGCGAGCACACCTAACGTAAACTCATGGTAGGTACACTGATGTGTATGCTCTATCACGTCATATTAATGTCACTGAATCAGTTATGCGCTAGGTGTGAGTTACATCAAACATCGTTACTAGCGAGTGTGTTAAAAATATATGAATATTTTCGTTCTTGAAAGTTTCCGCTAGAGGCGCTATACAATCCGTCATACATTTCATGTCACCTTTTTTTACTTAAACTCATACTACGCCCCCTGTACTACGACGAAGTTCTTGTCTGAACTGTGTAGCGTCTGTAGCGGATCTTAAGTATACATACATATTTTACAATCACCTACTTTAAAATCACTTTAACGCTACAGAGTTACATAGCCAACATCGTTCATTATTATTAAATTTCTGATTTTGAATTTTGCTGTTGACTATACTAGTAAGGACATTTTAATTAATCAAATTAAATTAAATGTCTTTATTCAATTTAGAAGATTAAACGTTGATTGGCTTAAAATTTCTACTTAATTATGTTAAATAAATAGACGTTTTCCGTAAAGTTTTCAAACAATCTATGTTCTATAGTGAAATAAATAAACGTCGTCTTAAAACGAACTACTGTACACTCGTACTTAAAGCCATAGAGTTTTTGCATATTTCAAGCTTACATAACCTACCTAAAGCCAAAGGATTTAAATTTAAATGGCTTAAAACCACAACCACATTCACCGCATCATTTAGCCGACTTATATTATGTAGTAGCAACATTATTTTCCTTTCAATGTGTTCAAAATGTATTCTAATAAGTCTCATACAAATCAGTTTCAAAGTTTAGTAAATTCTCAACACCTAAGCATTACAAATCTCCATTCATTATCCTGAATGTAAAACGGTAGGTTTCACTAACTAACGTTTCTATATCGTCTCTACATTCATCGCACTAACTAACGTTGCTATACAGGGTGGAAACGATAAGTGATCTCACTCGATTATTTTTAAACTATACAGGATATCGAAAAACTAGTTACTGATCCTGAAAGTGCTTCACAAGCTCTTTCAAACGGTATCAATAATAGGTTACAGAATAAACTGGAACTATCCCAAAATTCAATGTTTCCAGCTTCCATACTAAATGTATGCCGACGACACAATATTAGAAGAATAATTTATTTTTTGTTAAATAATAAACTTAAAAATTGGTTAAATAAACTCGTAACTTGCATCTTATTTAAAATTATTTATGGAAAACATTGGTTTTAGGCTTTACTTGCTATATTATCAATGCCATGATTGTGGTAGTACTAAATGTATTAAAGCTGGAAACATTGAATTATCGGATTTCCAGTTTATTCTGTAACTTATTATTGATCGTTTGATAGATCTCATGAAGCACTTTACAGGATCAGTAACAAGTTTTTTGATATCTTGTATAGTTTACAAATAATCCAGTGAGATCACTTATTGTTTCCACCCTGTATAAGATGCCTCAGTGTAGAGTTTGACGTGCCATAGACGTACCTGTATCTACATTCACCCTTCAGGGTCTCAAATATCGCTCCATGTACGAGTATATCCACGGAGCGTGTAATCGCTCAAAATTGCGGCGGCTGTTTGCTTTCTTACTAGCTTACACAAAATCCGTGGCGTGACAGGTGTTAAACTTTAAGTAAGAGTACGTAAGTAGCTGTGTACTTACTGTAAGTAACTTTTGGATTTCATTATTTTGGAAAATTGTTGATCTTCAAATTCTTTGCTATCCTAGATTTTTAATTATATGTAAAAAAAAGTAGGTGTAAAAAAAAGTCACTGCCGCTACCTGTGCGCTCGGCCTCGTCGGAACGCGCACCGACGGACGCCAAACGGCTAGAGTACCTTCTGTACTCGCCACTCTGCCCGATGAAGCTGGAAAAGCTCTTCAAGCTACCAGCGCGCGTCCCTTAAAAAAAACCTGTGCGCTTAGACCTTCTAAAACTACGCAGCGGATTTTAATGCAGTACCTACTCAGCAATAGAGATCAAGAGGAAGATTTTTAAGTAACACAAGTAGATACAGTATGTATAGTTAGCACCTATGCGAAGCCGGGGTAGGTCGTAAGTGTTTAATATACTTATTACCTGGCAGCCAACTGAGAATAACTAACAAAATGCTGGTGTAAATTTTTCTTCAAAAATATAGTGTAAACTCGTTGTTTTAGGTTTTAATCCAACTGTCCATTACAATCTATTTTGCGACAGAAACCTAAAAAAATAAACTATCAACACAGTAAAGCCGCCAGCCTAAACCTGATTTTTAATTGAAATACATGTTATCGTAGGGAAATTACACAGCCGAAAACAGGTTTATCGAAATTGCCTTGATTGATGCCTGAATTTTGGTCAGTTTTATTTTATTAAAATAATTATAAAAACATTGGTTTGGAAAGAAAGAAAAGGAGAATCTGTGAAAATGTTCCAAACCCTGAGCTAAAATAAATAAATAAAATAAAAACAAAAATAAAATAAAAATCATTTATTTTCAGACAAAAGCAGTCCATAGCTAAACAATAAAGGTGAATTTAGAGCATTTTCTCGAACATCTCTACTTATGTATGTAATGTTCTTACGAAACAGGTAAAACTGCTTAACAAGTACGCCTGCTTTGAAAGAAAGTGAAAGCAGGCGCTGGATGCAGGCCGCTACCAACCGTGCGATGTAGAAGTCATTGGGGGAGGCCTATGTTCAGCAGTGGACGTCCTGTGGCTGAAATGATGATGACGATGATGTTTCGTGAAAGGGACACTTGAACAATATCATAGGGCGGCTCGTTATCCTGCAACAAGTAAAGGCTATAATCTATACTCATCCTTAACGGAAACTTTTCCCCAAAGTAGTTTGTACAGTTCGTCATCGTCGTCGAACAAAGACGGATCGACAATAGGGTTAATAAATAATCACATCCGTCGGTGTTTGATTCTGTAGCTACGATATGTTCATGAATTTTGAAAAATAAGAATAAATGTTTTAAAGGAGCTTCTTTACAGTAATTTAAAGCCCAAAAACAGATTTTGACAGATTGAGACATGCGACGTTGTTCGACGATGCTCGGCTCTCAGTAGTTATTTATTGTTAAATTAACACTGTTAATGATGCGTGGGACGTCCACCCACAAGGAGGACCGACGACCTGATAAAGGTAGAAGGAAGGCGCTGGATGCAGGCCGCTACCAACCGTGTGATGTGGAAGTCATTGGGGAAGGGGAATCCTATGTTCAGCAGTGGACGTCCTGTGGCTGAAATGATGATCAAAATAAACCAAGGTTACTTGACCAAATTCTAAGTCTTATTATCCATTCAATTATGCAAAGCGTATATTAAGTGGGGAAATCGATTTTAGTTACAAACTGGTCGGCGGGCAACTTAGCTTCCTCTATTTATAGTGCCCAAACTTGTACCGGCTAACTTTGATATTAATCGCCCCGTCGATTTGGGGTGGCTTAAAAACATATTGAGAACCGCTGGACCGTTTACATAGAATTTTGTAATAATTAGCAAGCTAACAGAGTATTCGATTCATTAGACATGAAAAAAATACGCGATAGTTTAGACTAATTTAAAAAGTGGAAAAATGTATTGTTTTTATTTATTTGGCTCCGAAAGCGAATTGAGCAATTATATTTTCACATTTGAAGCCATAGGTGTTACGAAGTTTTATCGGGTCATCTGAGTCTTTCATAAAAAAATGTACCTACCTAATTCAAAAGTAGGTAGGTATGTCAAAGTAACTTCTACGCTTTATTTTTCACTTTTGCAAATAAATATGATTTTTGAAACACACCACCACGCGTTAAACAGGTACGTAACTACTCATAAAATCACAAAGTTAATATCTATGCCCATAATAATTGATGGATGAGATAATCTTACAATTCTTACTTACTGTTGAAGGAAAAAATACTGATTGAATTATTTCCCAACTGCAAATTGGAACAGATAATCCCGCCCTTGCGAGGTCAAACTACCAATTAGCTAAGTGTTCCAGGGATACAAAACTTTATTTTCTTTTCATTTATACCCTGTAATGCGTTTGCGGGTCAGTAAGCTCAGAATTTAATTACCCTCTATGAAAACACTCCCAAAGCATTTTTAATACCTGTAGGTCTATTAAAAACACCAGTTTTCAATAAAAACCGTCGGTTAATCATGTCATCATTAGAATCCTCTAACTTTAATGTCAATTGCAGACCAAGAGCTAAGTTGATACAGTTTTCCATAGTTGTGTGCTGACTGCTAACTATCTAAACACTATAGAAAACTGCTTCAGCTATTCGAGCTAAGCCAAAATATTATTTTTACGTTTGTTCTAACAACGCTTACATGTTTTTTATGATATTTGAATTTTGTACAAAATAGTACAAAAATAACAACTGTCACACGAAAACCAACTGTTAAAATGTTTTGACGCCAAATAACGGTTACCGCGTTACAAAAGTCCCAAGAGCACTACTATGAGTGTCATAGCCCAAATAGATCAACCATAAAACATCAACTAAAATGAAGTGCGTTATTCCGAAAAATAAATAGTTCAAAGGACGATCTGAGTGTGATCTGAGTCAGACGCTAATGGCCTGTCATTAAGCCTGACCGGGATTGTAACTTTAATTTTTACAATCAAAAGCGGACCAATCACTATCCGCAATAATGTATGGCATCAATATTACTGTCATTCCTTCCAGCAGTAACGACATGCTAACACCCGTATTCACAAACATTACTATGAGGTCTCACAGTGCGCGTGGACGCACAGGGTGACACACGAACCAATCACAGAGCTCTATTCAACGCTGTGCGTTCGATTTTCTGATTCACTTATGCAAGCATCGTTGGTAAATACGGGCGTAAATCTCCCCACATAAAAAGAATGTAACCATCATTGTTTAATTCCAGCCGATTTATAAAATGTCATCATCATCATCTCAGCCATAGGACGTCCATGGCTGAATATAATATGTAACTAGGCCTCCCCCAATGCTTTCCATGTTGCCCGCTTGGTAGCGGCCTGGGTCCAGCGCCTTCCTGCTACCTTTATGATGTCGCCAGTCCACCTTGTGGGTGGTAATTGATAAAATGTAGTTGATATAGAAATAGATTATTATTTTGAAGGTAAATGATCTGATAAGCCTGTTCTAATTTGGCTGTGATCATATCTCTCAACCCAGAGCGTTCCAGATCCGGCCCGGACACCGCGTCCGGTTCGCCCGTTTACGGCCAGTTTCGTGTCAATTTCGGAGCTCGCCATCGTGTTTGCTGGAAAACTTACGTTTCAACGCACCATTGAGTTTATCAGGATTTCAGAGTTCCACTTTCAGTGGCCGGAATTGGCTTTCGTTGATATGAACTCGAGTGTTTGTTTAAGTGCAGTATGTTAGTTCATATAGTTAAAGCTGTTGAGAGATTTTAAACTTAAATGCAGCATTGCTTTGTTTATTTGAAGAGTAAGCAGTTATTCAGGTAAACTCGTGTTTGTATTCTAGTGAATTCATTACAGTAGAGATTTACTTACGCCCGTATTCACAAACGATGCTTGCTTAAGTGAAGCAGCAAATCGAACGCCCCGAGTCGAGCAAATAATTATATGTCACCCTGTGCGTCCACGCGCACTGTGAGACCTTATAGTATTGTTTGTAAATACGGGCGTTAGTAAGCGATAAAAATAGCCCGCTGTTTTTCTCTTCAGTAATAAAGGAATGTATTTAAAGGCAAAGAAGAAGAATATTATTGTTATAAACAAGACAAAGTTTGCTCATAAACGCTGCATATGAATCGATTGAGCCTTGTTTTAATACAAAAAAACTTTGTCGTATAAGCGGTTCGCGGAAGATAAAAGTTTCGAAGGAACATGTAAGAAACAAAAATTAATGATCTCAGCTACCTGGCAAAGAGAAAGTTTAGACGGTCGAGATATTTTATTCAATATTGGCTGTTGCCCGCGGCTTTGCGTGGGCTCGTATCTTTTTACCTTTACGTATAAAACTATGGATATTGTTACAAACTTTGAGCCAGCAATTTATATAGGTATGTTTATCTTTATCTTATTCGTAGTCTTTGTGAGTCTTTTTCACGCTTTATATTCAACTACCCGGCGAACTTCGTACCGCATGAAGTGTCAATTGCGGAATATGGCGGAGTAAATATCTTATACATTTAAACATTACATTAACGGAGTTTTCAATTCAACCTTACTTTTTTGAAAATATTCTATCAGTATGTTGATCAGGCATAATGTAGGATACTATGGTGAAAGACTTTTTCAAATTGGTCCATTACTTTCGCAGACTATTCAATGCAAAAAAACATTTTATTCTGTAGATAAACTAATACTTTATGCGTGCAAAGCCCAAGTCCGCGTCACAACATGTTATCACTTAACATCAAATAACAACGAGGTCTAAGATGAAACCCTCTGTACTAAGTAAATTCTTTTCTATCTAGAGAAAGCTATCCCAAAGCTAGCAAGTATGATGTTATAAAAGTTATGAAACATTCACGCGTTTTCTCATGATGTTTTTGCCCAATCATAAGCGTTACCACGGCCATTTTTCATTTCTGGCGACAAACATAGGACAATAAGGGATACCATAAATCAAGAGATTCGTCTTGCAGCATCTAGACGTTTTTCCCAGTTTTCCTTCTATCTTCCCAGCGGTGGCTTAGTCTGGATTTGTTTGGAATTCATTAACTGTTTTTGTGCGTTGAAAATATCTGCTGGATTTTGGGCTCCGTGTGCTTTAGACTTAAGTCGGTTTTGGGACGGCTGGAATAGAGAATGTGTTTTTGTTTTGTATTTTAAATTAAAAATTATATTAGATAGCGAGAAACCTACATAGCAAAATTACATTATATTACGTTACAATAGCCTACACTTAAGGCTGGTTTGCACCAAAAGTCAAAGTCACAGTCAAAATTTATTTATTTGTTTAGACTAATAAATAGTTCTTACAAATCATTTTGCTCTTAAGGAGCCTCTACATGTCTCATAATCTTTTTACCCTACCAGCGCTTCGAGACCAACATTTGGCAAGTGCTGAGAAGAAGCGCCGCAACAAACTCAGTCACCACTGTCTGCCGTTTTACTTTGACTTTAACAAACGTCAAAAATCTGTCAAACTCCATACAAAATACACTGGTTATTGTTATAGTCAAGGTTAAAGTTTGGTGGTGCAACTCAGCCTTAATCTTGACAAAATTATTTTTACTGACATCAGCCCAGGTCCGAATAAATGTGAGAGAAATTGTATTATTTCCTTGTTTGTTTTTGACACATTGATGGTAAGGAGTAATAGCTCCTATAGGCGACATAAGAATACGATTTTTAATAAAGATCCTATTAGATATACGAGTATTCGTTAGAGGAGCTTTTAATAATTACCACCAATGTGTCAAAAACAAAGGCAAATATTATTGTACCTGCCTGTGTGAACGTTTCCATCTTTTTCAGACAGCCGTTTAACAAATTGTCAGAATGTCGCTGTCATTTTTATTAATTACCCTGACCACTGGCACATTATGATGGATGGTGATTAATACCTAGGAGATTTATGTATTATGATTTAAAAACACATTCACAGTGCCTTTATTGGTTTCTCGATGAAGATTCAGGTTCTGATTTTATGTTTTTGACTTTTCTTTTTAACTTTCTTCGTTTAATTTTGTATTGTAGTTAAAACTCATGAAATGATTAAGTTTTTGGGACAAAAGCATAAGTTCTTATTTAAAATTTTATGCATTGTCAACTGTTTATGAACTCAAAAAATAAGATACGCTGAAACAAGTTAATTTTGATAAACCTGCTTAATATGAGTCTTTTAGGTTCATCATCATCATTTCAGTCATATGACGTCCACTTCTGAACATAGGCCTCCCCCAATGATTTCCACAATGGCCGGTTGGTGGCGGCCTGCATCCAGCATTATTTTAGGTTAACAGTTAGGTACTTATTTAAACATACCAAATCGTTAAATATTTCGGTCAGTTAAGTTATAAAAGAACAGTGACGTCAGAAAATTATTTCTTCATACATATTTTAAAGAAAACAATACCTAGTGAAACAATGTTTCGTCTTGACAGATATACTTATAATAAATGTAGGTATTATAATCGATTGGTAAAGATAACATACCTTCTATAAAGAGAGGAGAAAGTGGGTCGGATTAATTAAACTCCATTTGTATTTAAACAACTGTTAATCTGAAGATGTTAATTGTATAAGTTAATTAATTTCCTTGTTTGTATTTGTGCGTTAGGCTTAACTTAGAAGACGGCCAAGGACGATTGACACTCGGAAATCAATACAGGAACTAAGGGACTGTAGGGTATAGATTTTATTGAGTCTATTTACAAGATGCCGAAACGTTGAAACGGGTTTTCAAAGGTAACTTCAAAGGTAACACAAGAACTTTTTATACAGCGTGGAATTTTGTAATGCCACCTGGAGGGTTGAAATTTTACTCAAGGAAAACATTCCTTTATTTTTTAAAAGAAACAACTGCATTCAAAACATTTCCAAAAATATGCTTGCCAGACTCGAGAATCCAGCCAACTTAAATCTGTTAAAAATTACACCCTGTATTTTTATTGCATCAATCGTTAGGGTTAAGTATAAGGATGAAATCTCTCCAAAAAACTTGATAAATCAAATGAAAGGAAAACCATGAAATCTTAAATAATTGTAATGATTTACAGAAAATGGTATGGTATGGTGGTAAACTTTCGATAAATTTTCGGAAATCTTTGAATGCAGTGCATTAAGAGTACTTTCCCTCCAGGTGGCATTACAAAATTCCACCCGGTATACGCAAAAAGGAAGCTCTTGGACTACATGTGACCTAATGGCATGATCAGGCCTTAGATGGAATCGAGCTTCAACCGGAATCCTTAACTGCAGAGGAACTGGCTTTAAGTATTGGTAATAACTGATAGATAAAATATTATGCTAGGCCATTGAAAGAAACTGTTTACCTACTCTTAATATAATACGACAATCATCATCATCATCATCACCTCAGCCATAGGACGTCCACTGCTGAACACAGGAATCCCCCAATGCTTTCCATGTTACCGTTTCCGTGTACGTTAATACGACAATACGCCTCTCTAACAACAGATTGTCTTATTCATCACAACATACTGTTACAATAATTTTCCGCTCTCAAAAGTTATAACCGAATCATCCCAAAAATACAAAATCAGAAATCAAATATTTTCGTCGAAAAAAACGAAGGTCGAACTTCGTTCAATAACACGAGATTCTTTGCCGAATAGGCGAAGAAGTTTTCGTGTAAATTGACTTTTATTCAATAGGGCCACCGCGGGTCTCCGCTAGTGCTGTCAGCGGTGACAGAATATTGGGACGAACGCTTGTGTGCGGTTTATTTATTAACAAACGTCAATGATTCGACTGAAGCTTGGTAGAGTTGAATAAAGTTTGAAGGCAATCGAAGGTATTTTAGAAAATGAGGAAAAATCTAGTTGTTCGATTTAACTACGAAGGATGAAGCTTTACCTATTCGCCCACTTATGTTACAATCCATGCCTTCCTGCAAGGTGTCACAAGTATACCATTACGTTAGAAATAAAACAGTGTAACTTTAACTTTTCTCAAGAAGTTCGCGTAAGACATCAAGAAAGTGCCTTAACTTTACTGTAACTTTATGGAAGCCGGGAAATGTCATTTAATATTCAACGAATATCTGTTTACAAGAGCGAATCAGAAATGAGGAGATCCGTAAACGAACTAACGATGGATTAGCAAGCTGAAATTGCAATGGGCAGGGCACATAGTACGCAGAACTGACAGCCGAGCTACTAGAGTGAAGGCAGGAAAACGAGGCGTGGGACGTCCATTCAAGATGTACCAACGACACCTTAAAGGTAGAAAGCGTTGGATGCAGGCCGCTACCAACCGGTAAACATGGAAATCATTGAGGAAGGCCTATGTTCAGCAGGGCACGTCCTATGGCTGAAATGATGATGATGAATATCTATTACATTATGCTCGAATAAACAAGCCGGGACGCATCAAGTACTTTAACAGCACTAGTTCCAACGGATCCCGGGACATGCAAATCCGAAGCAAGTTGAGTCTGATAGACGAAGTCATATAGTCCCCAACTTTATCTTAAAGAACCTGATTTATTATGGACAAGAACTGCGGACAGTTCTTGTCCATATTATATCAGGTTACTTTTTGTTCACTTGCTATAGATCGAGTTGATAGCTTAGGTATTGATATTGGGTTCGGAGTTGATAGTTAATACTTCTGCTTGGTTGTCAAGTTTAGTCTTCTTGTAGTCTTGATTTCCCTTTACCTTCGCAGTTAAAGTTAATTAAACTGAATTTAATAAATCTTGGAGATCTAAAATTAGATCTCTTTTAGCTTAACGTATAAATGACCAGCAGAATCAAAATTTTTGACAACCAAACTGATAAAAAACTATACGACATTTAACACACAGTCTGAAAATATTTTTATAGCGAAAATGGGTACGTACCCATTACTTAACTATATAATCATCAGTGGGTGTACCTACCTAGTTATACCTACTGATGATGACATAGTTAAGTGTAGGTTACCGATGTAAGTCAAAAAATTAAGCCGAGAACAAAGTTTCTCAGCAATCAGAATCACAATCCAAACTTGTGTAGTTCCAGACGTGATCTTTGTGACTTTTAGAAAACTTTGAAACGAAAACCTTGTTGAAATAAAAACTTCATGTAAGACAATAAATAAGTAACAGAACACACGTAGCGTCAAGGGATTCGTACTTTTGTTTTCGACGTGTTTCATATTCGAGCTTTTATACCTATTAGAAAGTTATATCGTTAGGCCGTAAAGTACGTAACAATAACGCTTAAAAATATATTTGAACTCTTCCTTTCAGGTAAATTATACCTTATTGATACACATTAGGGTGTCCCGAAATATCTTTTTTTATATTTTCGCTACACAAGACCCCTCAAAAGTTGCGTCATAAGATGTAGATTACCGTAAAAATAATTTAAAAAATATAATATAATGTCTCAAGGGCTCTACCGGCATTTTTATGTCTCAAAAAATCACTTAATCAGCCCTTCACTGTTTGTCATCTATTGTAATTTTTTTACAATTATTTCATTTTATTTTGTAATATTAACAGTGGCAGTGGAACCCTAAGATATGATTTGCAGGCAATGACAGACTGTTTCCAGTGAGGAATAGGTTTGTTTCGAACTAGCAGAATTCATATTTTGACTTGTTTTTCTCAAATTTTCTACTTCTTCGGCGAGGCTGTTGGAAGGTTGATTTTATCGATACAATTTATACTACAAAATATCAAGCGCATACGTAGAGCTTTGATTTAAATAAAAAAGTAATGAAATCGGACAAATGGTTTTCAAGTTATGGTTGATTTTCTAAAATTGACTGCCATTTTTGTTAGCTTCCACTTAGAGATGCCAATCATTGTTTTATAATAGCGTAGTAAAATTATTAACCTGCTGTGAGAAGGAAATTGAGTATCCTCAAATTAAATCGATATCTTGGCTGACCCATGGATTAATTAGGAATACATTAAAATCGCGCGCGTAAATGCCTAATTCTGGTCAAAAAGCGAATTCTGTTTTTAACGTATTTATGGATTTATTGGTTTTTAAACTATTTTAAACCTTGCTGTGACTCATTGTGTACCCTCAAATTTCATAAAAACGCTATTTTTGTATTACTTATAGTTTATGTTAGGAACCCCTAAAATAGCAATTTTAAAAAATTTCAAGGACAGGTAGAGGCCTCAAGATGACAGATATCTAATTAAATTTAATGCTAATCGTAATCTATATGTCAAAACGCAACTTTTGACACCTCTTGCGTAACCGTAGCTCAAAAAAAATTTTTTCCCATACAACGACGGGACACCCTAATACACATAGGTACTAGTTTACTTTTAATACATACACTAATACTATACTTTCAGGCTTTATTAAATAGTTTAACTACGATCATTATTGCAAAACATTTACTTTACGAATATATTTTCAAGGCGAGAGTGAATAGGCACTTACAGGGCAGATATGTACCATCCTGGACTACATCCCACTTAACATCAGGTGCGATTGTGGTGAAATACCTGCCTTGTTATGCATAAAAAAATTTGTTAAAAATCAATTCAATGGAATCTAATAAAATATTTTTGTTTGGCATGAAAACACGATACTTAGAGACCATAAAACCCAAGCGTATCTTTGTCACAAAAATAAAGTGCAAAACATCGTAACCAACCACTCAATTTGTCAGCAGCTGATTTGCGACTTATCGAACACCAATGCCATTATCCGGCTAAGCATGTCACCGCGAATAAAACATCAGGGCTCCGCGATAAAAAAATAATTGAACAAAAAGGCACGGCACAAAAGTGTATATATATACAGCGCCTATAAGACAAGCTGTATACTCGTAAGCTGACATTCTGCGTTATGGCCGACGTAAAACATAGGTCTCGTCATTGAATTTAACGCGTCTCCGTAGCCTTTTACGTAAATCGGTGCCACACACGAAGCGATGCTAATACATTCCTTTTCGCGATGAATTTCTTCTAGCAACTGACAAATGTCCGAAACGTGACGACATAAATGAAAAAGTTGTACGTGTCAAATTGGCTAGTGTTACAACTGTAAGCGTTCAGAAGCGCTCTCGGTTCTTGCCTACTTGAATTGGTTCTTGCGAAGAAAGAGGCGAAGAAAGATAGAACATTATGGGTCTCTCGGAAAAAACAATACATCAAGGTAATCACATAAAAAAGTGAAAAAAATACAATATAACCAAGTAAGATATTCAGCAGTGCAGTCTATGTGTAATTGAAGACCTTATTTGGAATATAATATGAAAATGAAAGTAGACAGAACGATTGACGGCTACGTTCAATTTTATTCATTTAACCCTCAAGGAACGCATTTCGGAACGGAACATACGCTCTTCCGATTGCCAATTAGTGTTGTTGATGATCAGCGTAAATAGAATGACTGACAGGTTAAATCTACGCAGCTGAGTGATCAGATCACTCGTGGATCCTATGTGGGATCTAAGTTTGATTTATTCCAGGAAAAAAATAATGTTTTGGAATTATTTTATTCACGTGCCGGCACGAAATTGTTCTAGGAATGCTCGTTTGAAGTAGCCTCGACATATCAAGCACACATTAACCTAGAAAGAAGCCTTTCCATTCGCTCGAACGAGCTCGCTCAAAGAGAACGATTAAAAAATATGAATTTTTCGTTTGATTTTGTTTGCTGATGTTTACTCGTATATTTGTATTTACCCTAAAACAGAACTTTTATTTCTTCAGTATTTTTGATAAGATGTTTTTCAAGTATAAATAGTACTTTTACCTAAGCTTTATTACGTGCTTAAATTGATTTAAGTAGGTACAATAATTTTACAAGTAATTAAAAATAATGCTTGGCATCATAAGTTACCTACGTTGTGAGCTAGTAAAAGAATATTAGTAAGTAAGAACCAACACACACGCATTAACTGCATTATCACTCTGCATTGGTCCTTCGAGCCGGATTAGCCGGGCGATTCGACAACTAGTTTACGGGCTAGTTGATCGATTTCTACCCTCGTCTCCCTTATTCCTTGGGTGTCAATTCGCAACTGTATGGTGGAACGAACCAATCAAATCAAACGGTTTCTACTTCGCTTCGTTTCTATCGTAGACGTTTGTATTTTGTTTCATATCGGCATTTTTTCGCTTTATAAGTCGGAAGCGCTTTACTGGGTCGAGGTTTTTTGGAACATCCTTTTGATCCGATTTTTCAATCGCCAGAAAATTCTGACAGAAGAAAAACTTGTATTTAGTTGTAAGTAAATAAATTTATTAGCATCTAAGTAGGTCATATCTCCAAACTAATATTCTTGATTGAAATTTTGACTGGCGATAAAGAAATATAATTGTCCTGTATTATAGTCTAGGTAATTACATCATAGGTTAATGTAGGCAAATAATACTTTGAATTGTTAAAGGTACTATCTTAAAATAGTTGTAGCGATTTACAATAAACTGGTAGAAAAATTATATTTATGATATTTGAAGAGTCCGTCTAAATCATGCATTTTTTAAACCTCTTTTAACTGTTAATAAAATAAATGAACAGTACAATTTTGAAGTCCCAGTTCGCTAAAGTTAAATCGTTGCAAATATAAATGCATGCAGAATATGCAGCGTAGTTACACCGCAGATCCCAAGTGCTTAATCTTGGTGTTAAAGTCAAAGATTCTTGACTAGTCAGCGAAATAAGTTCTACTGCATTTTGAGTTATGTCCACAATAGAGAGGATTATGCAAGAAATTCCTAGAATTATTTGCTTAATTTAAGTTTTTGCAAAGAGGATAGTTATTATTTTATTACAACTTATTGATCCTAAGAAACGTTTAAGCTTCAAGTGTATGAAACGGTTCACGTAACTTCCTGTGCAACGTGAGATACTAAAAGGAAAATACGAAAAGTTGAGTAAATTATAAGAATATTTATTATCTACTGACTAACAACAGAGAGCCACGACTAAAAATCTAACGGTCTTGTATTACCTTTATTTGGATCAATACACGTGAATCATTTTGCTTAAGTTTTACTTTAATGTAAAAACATGTTCCTCTATTATTAATTATCATTAAAAATAATACACCATAGTTGTACATACCATCCAATTCTCTCAAGCGTCATAGTTTATTTTATTCCTCCAAGAAAACAGAGCCGGTTTCGTTTACAAGACGATTCGGTTTATAGCCGGTGTAATAAAAGAAATGTCTTCACCACAACCATGCATAATGGCTACAGTATACGATTCCAGCGTAATATGGGGACATGAGTCGGCAAATTGAGGCTGAAAAATTTGAATTAGACATTATGGATAAGAGGCAGTGAGAATGCGCCGGTGTTTTGACTCACATCTTTATAAATTATACAGCTTACCATATAGATTGTTTTTTTTTTACTATTTTGACAAATGGCAGTTTTTCACTTTTTGTAATTGAGGACAAGAAAAGAAGAATCAGCAAAGAAGTGATTAGAAATTGGAACACGTGCCATTTTTAACTCCTCAACGAGAAAGCTCTTGACGTGTTAAGTGCGATGATTAGGCCGTAGGTGGTAGATAGATACTAGCGATCTTCACTCAGATTCTTCTACCATAGAGGAACTGGCTATCTTACCTCCAACTGCCCAATTTCCAGTAAATTCAATAAGTAAGTACAGGAAGCTGCGTTGCGTTAACGCAAGACATTTTGCTGAGTTACCCATGCCTCGTTTGAACTCCATAGCAGAACTTTCAAATTTCACCGAATAGATTTGATGCAAGACGAAATTGTGTTTGAATAATTTCCGCCGCAATTGAATAAGCTTGAAGGTTACTTAACTATCAATTTTCATTTTACTTCAATAGAGTTTATGAAGTTCATAAGGTTGATATTAGGGTGCATTAACTATTCAGTGGCGAGTTTTGTTTGTTATTTAGGGACTACACGGCTAACCCGGGATTTCCCATGGGCCACATCAAAATGAAGAACTTCTATACAAACTTTCATCCACTATCGAACCCCTGTGGGAATATGTTTTTTTCAGAAATCCCTTTTTAACATAATACGAGGTATATGGAAGGCAAATCGATTTAGATTGCTCGACTACGTAATATGCTTCAATTTTTTTGAAGCGCCATTCAATGGTGATAAATACCTACATTTTTAATTTACGTACTTGGTATAAAAATAATTTAATAGTTTATCAATTTCCAATAAAAACTCATAAAACTCATTTATTTCTGCAAATAGGCTTTAAAAAAGCAATTTAATACGTCCCAGTATTAACCCTACCACTGCTTCAGGACAATAAATGGGCCAGTGCTGAGAAGAAGCAGCGCAAGAAACTCAGTCACTATTGTCAGCCTTTTTTCAAAGGTTTACAGGCTTTAAAATATACATATTTATGCGAGCTAGGCAGTTACGTATCCCAAACATTTTTATCTTTTAAATAATCATCGACTTTATAGTAGCCCTTTTTCATTAAGGTACTTTTAAGTGCTTTGAATTTATGAATGAGTAGTTCTACAACAGTTTGTGGTAATTTATTAAATAATTTAATACATTTCCCCATAAATGAATTACCAATCTGTCAATCTATTGGAGTGAATTCTAGATATCTACCAATACAACTTATTACAGTAATATGCATACTAACCCACGATTAATCATTGACTTCTCAAAGTTCCCTTACTTTTTGAACAACCTCTAACCTGCGAAAGGTGGTCCCACGTCATCCAATTAAACCCAAATCAAAGACAAATCAAATTAACTTTTGAATCCAGTAATTGGAATTCCAATCCATGTTGCGCTTTGGCTTTCCTTTTGTTTGGCCTAAATTATTGAAGTGTACAGAAAATGGAATTTGGAGGGTGGATTGAGATACATGTTACTTGACGTGAAGCAAACAGCTTTTTTATTCCTTTCTCACATTCATTTTCAGTGCTGGAAAATTTGATAATACCTATAAATGTAAACTGTCACTTTCAGTGCTACCTACTCACTAACTCGATACGAGTTATCGCGTCCATCTCCCTCACTCATAGCGAGATGCTCATGTAAGCGATAGAGACTGAAAACCCAAAAAGAAAGGCGGCGTTGGTTTACCTGTTTCTTTACAGGGTCAAAATTTAGTTTCTTATGTCTCATACCTACGTTTCTCATGAGTCAGTTAAGACTTTATTATCTAACTAGCGGGCGCCCGCGACTTCGTACGTGTGGATCCCGTTTTACCCCCTTCATCTATCTTACGCGGTTTAGATTTTTTCATACAAATGTTTTTTCCCGCTAACTCACGTTTCCGAGGGAATTTTGCAATATCCTGTTGTAATTAAGCTTTAAGTTTACTAAGGTACCTGCATGCCAAATTTTAAGCGTCTAACTTAAGCGGTTTAGATTTTTCATACAAAAGGATTTTCCCGCTAATTCCCATTCCCGTGGGAATTCCTAAGTATACTATAACCTGCCCAGGAGTATAAAGAATATTTGTACTAAGTTTCGTTAAAATCCGTCTAATAGTTTTTGTTTCTACAAGGAACATACAGACAGACAGACAGATAAAAATTTTACTGATTGCATTTTTGGCATCAGTATCGATCACTAATCACCCCCTGATAGTTACTTTGAAAATATATTTCATGTACAATATTGACCTCTACAGATTTATTATAAGACAGTATAGATTTCAACGTGGCCTTAACTCTTCGATCTATTTATTTATTTGTTACCATTAATTCTCTGATTAAAACGTACGAGACTGGATTAAGTAAACAACCGCCACAATAAGAGAACTAATGAAAAGCTTACCAATTAAAATCGAACATTTCACATTCAGTATCGAGCGCTCGTAATTATATCGCCTGAATTCGTTTTCATTGACACAGGAAATGGGAAACGGTCTTATTAATTTACGTTCGTTCATGTGCGGTTACCAACTCGAGTTTTTGTTTTAATTGAGATACTTTTTTCGTGAGGGTCTGTGAGAGATTTAACGTGTATTGTGTATCAATTAATTTCTTTTCTCAGAACACATTTTCACTCTTTTTCATATTTCTATCGGACCAACACTATGGCAGTGTGGTGGTTGGAATGAAGGAATGACGTTATAGTGTGACAAGGGCACTTGTATTATCTTCTTAAAATGTCATTACCGAAGGAAGGAATATTGATTTCAATAATACATCAATTTGTCTGGTCCGCTATGCTTCCGATAGAGAATGTCATATAACTTGGTCCAAAATGCCTGTATAATACGAGCATTAATTTTACCTCAATTGCTATCGTCTGACATCTATAAAGTTTTTATCAAAATATTTCTAAAAGGATAATATTCTAATTAAATGTTATTTGTTTCAGATAGTCGCCGGGAATGCGGAATGCTCAATATGGATTTCTCAGCGAGTGGTGCCAAAGCGATCCTGTTTATAGCTCTCTTGCATGGCTGTCTCTTTCTAATTGGTAAGTTTCCTTAAAATATTGCAATAAACAGTTGCAAAAGCATAGATGACCCCGTAAAAGACCTGGGTCACTTTTACACAAAACCTAAATTCATGTATGTTAGAACTTTTAAGAGAACAAACTAGAACGTACACGTAGGATTAATTATTGACTTCGCGCATTAATTTTATGCCGTGCGTATTTTTATCGGCTAAAATCACATTCATTAGGTACAGTCGCAGAATGAAAAGGTTCGTCACCTTAGTGTCGGTTTTCGCTTGCAGTAGGTACTGTAAGAATCAAACCTGCCAACATAACCGTGCAAGAAACAGTGCTGCTAACATTTAAATAAATATGACGTTTGCTAACGAATAAGGTTTTGCTTGTTTATTTTTCTATCCCATCAGTGCAATGTTACAAAATGTAGGTTTTTTTTATTTAATAGATAATGGCAGGTTGAACCAACAAGAAGGTTTTAGTTTATCAATCATAATAATCTTCTTGACAAGTGAATTCGTCAAACAACTTAGATCTGAATAATTTTGAACTTTACTGACGAACAGTCAAAGATTATTTTCTCTAACTCGAGATTATTCTGTAACATAGTTTCAAAAGGTAACATGTGCTCGCGATTCGTTGAAGGAATCAATTAGAAAACTGACGAACCTTTTCATTCCGTGACTGTACATTTTACTAACATGAAAAATATAGACTTCCCCAAACAAAGCAAAAGAGAAAATGAAAGAAGAAAAGAAAACAATCGTGAAAATTTGATGCATTGTATCCTTATAAACACACATCTGATACAAACAAACGTTTCCATTTAGAATCAATATACTCCTTCGTAATGAATCCTCGATACATTCCAACATCTCGGTATCTCTTCTACACGGATGCCTTTTTCCGAGTAAGAGCTTTTAATCGAAGGATTACAATAAAGGATGAGTAACTTTCACCCATTCCTGTGTTATTAAATTTTACTGTTTACTGTTTTTTTGTTTGCTGCCTTTGTCCAGTTACTTAGATAGTTAGCTTTGTGAAATTAAAACTAATATGAACTCTGTGATAATTAGCTTTTTGAAAGGTTTTCCTTTTCAAATTTCCCTAGATCTAATCACTTATCAAATTATCCAATCTTAATCACTGGATGGAACGTCATGACCCGAAAATACTCTCAACTGATAGGCATTACCATGTTAGGTTGATACGTGAAGCCATTGAAATTAAAAAGCATAAGAATTTCAATCGAGAAGATGGATTTAACCTATCATCAGCGTGGAATCCGGTGATAACGAAGTACAAATCGCGTTCTAGGCCGTCTCAGAGAAACCCGGACACTGTTAGTGTAGTTTGTCGGACTGACTATACCACTGACGAAAATATTGTGCAAATGCGGGTGGGTGAAGAAAACTCATCGCGCCGGAGCAGACGACGCCGCATCTCTTCAGTCTGCCCGCGACCATGACTCGTGCAACCGAGCCGAAACGTCGGGAGGGTAAATATTATTTACCGTTAAAATAGATATTGTTGCAATAAATCCCGTGAAGTGATAATTTCCCTAGATCTGATCTTCTAATAATCTGTCTAACGATTGACTGGATTATCAAAGTGATGCATGCCGCATCCGCATTATGCGGTCTTTTTTGTGGTTTCGGCTCCCGTCAAAGGTTAATAAAAGCAATTATGTCTGTAAATCTATATTCATAGAGCTAGGTAAATTATCAATGAGATTTTGAGAAAAAAACAGTTCGACTAGATTCATAACTACTACATAGGTAGGTATCACAGTCATAATCATCCTAATAAAAAGAATTTCAGTTACACATCGTTTCATCAACAAAGACGCGCCCCACCATTCTTCTGCTGGAGTTTGAGTGTTATCGGTACACTAAATTATCCATAAGTGCACACGCACACTACAATAATGACGCTCGGGTTGCTCGGATCAAACTCTCCGCACCCCGTGCTTCCCTCGACCAAAAATTGGTGGGGCGCGTCTTCGTGGACGAAACGATCTGTTTTCCATCCATTTCATCTCTATCTGTTTGCCAAAACCTCGGTCAAATCACGTCACTTTAAGTATGAAGACTGTGTAAAGACTTAGCAAGCATTATGTCTCTTTTTGGAATATAATTTGACGTAAACCGCACAGCAATCAGATTACATGTTACATAAAGCGAGACCTACGCATCTGAATGTTAGTGATTTTATTTGTCATAGTGAGAAGGGTAAGACGTAATATAATTACGGAACCATTGTAAGATAATGTCAGTGTGAGGGATAATAGACATTGGTCCTACTTGATGGGTCTAAAAGATTAGTGAGCACTAAAGATATGAGGAGTAATTTGTCTGAAGACTACGTTGTTACGAGTGTCAAGATTGTTCAGTGGGCGTAGTGTGAGTTTACGTCAAACGAATTCGATATCGACTGCGTAAAAAAGTGACATTAAATGTGTGATGGATTGTACAGCGCCCCTCGCGGAAACTTTCAAGAACTAAAATCTTTTTTTTTTTTTTATTTAACGCGCTCACTAGTGACGACATTTGATGGAAACTCTCACTAAGCCCTCTGTTCCATTTAAGAAAAATTAAATAATAATAGATTTAAATAAATTTGTATTTAAATGATTTAAATTATGCGCGCAACGATAAAATCTTATATCCCGTTAAGTCGATAAAATTCCCTGATAAAAGTTTATCATGGTGCGCATTTTTGACCTACTGGTCAGTAAATATTTATTTCATGAATTATTAGCGAATACAAGAAATAATCTACGACAAAATGTATCATACTTTGTGCAAGTAATAGTTTATTACATGATAACTGATATTGATACGCTGCCTCATCAATAATCCACCATTTTATTCTCCATTAAATGTTACCTTCATCAGCGTTAAAATTCACCTGTCCCATCATAACTTCAATGGCAAACCCATAAAACCTATTTCACGGACCCTAACAGCGGTCCAATAAAGCAAACAGTTTTCTATCGTCTAAGAAAACTTTAAACTAGTGATGCAACGAATGCGAATACGAATATTCGTATTCGGCGAATAGTAGACATTTACCGAATATTCGTATTCAGTGAAATAATAATTACGAATACGAATACCTACTTTTTTAAATTTTGTCACACACGTCTGTGTCTCCGAACACTATTGCCACAACGACATGACTGGAAACCCCGGTCAGTATGTAACAAAGTAGTAACTAAGTTTTCTTTCGGAATTTGACAGGCAACAGCAGGTCGATTGTACAAGTATTATTTTGTTTTGATTAGTTACAAAGTTAAGTGATACAATAACAAAAAATGCCATTTGTAAATTTTAATTACTAAAACATTAGTCATAATAAAAAGAGTTAAAGGATGATGGGCACTTTTCTATGGAATCTGGGCGTAAAACCAACAGAAATGTAACTACTATTATTTGTTAGGACTTAATATCAGTAATATATTTTCATATAAATAACTAACAAAAACTCCCGGGTTTGTTTGGAAATTGACATAATGTGTAATAGTAATAGGTGCTTTATTGCGCAAACAAAAAATATTATTAATAAATATACTTATCTACTTTCATTTTAAATACATTAAGTTCTTTATCCATTATTATGTCCAACAGTTCAGGAGTGGGGCCAACAAATGGTATATTTAAACCATGTTCTACATTATAAGCGTAGGACCATACCTAGGTACCATTTAGAGAAATGACATGAACACAGTCATGTTTCAATGGGATTTCTACCAGTTAAGTTGTTGTGTTGTCGCATAATCGATCACGGATCGATTATTAATCGATATTGCCAAATAACGATTTATCGATTAACAATTCGATTAATCGATTTTATTGATTACCATTATTACTATCATTTGATTGTTAATTCAATTCCTTATTTTCAGCAATGTAATCGATAATTGCAATCGAATAATCGATTATGATTTATTCGGTATACATACTTACAAAATCGATAGAATCGATAGTAAGATATGATACAATGCTCTTAATATGATCAATAAAAGCAATCTAATTGACCTAATACTATTTTTATTACCCTAATGTGATGTGAAATACTATGGAAACTTTGCATATTCAACGACCTCTATCTCCGTATCCCCGCGTATTTCAGGATTGTTGTCATACTATGAAATGAAGTACTAGTATTAAGCTTTAATTAAGTATACTTTTTGTTTCTGTTGGTTTAACGCCCAATATGCCCATCATCCTTTATGAGTATTTCATGACTATGTAGAGATATTCGTATTCGTATTCGCCGAATAGTAGATTTCATATTCGTATTCGTAAAAGTAGTATTCGTTGCATCACTACTATAAACATAACTTCGTCTCTAAAAGTTTCATTACAATACCGCAATAAAAGAGACCAAATAAGCATGGTTACAATTTGCCACAAAAGACTGACGTCCCTCCGTAAATCATAGATCGCGTGGCTCTTTGTATCTTCTCGTTGTGTTTATACAGGGTGTCCCAGAATGGGTGAATCAAACTGGTAGGGGAGGTACTCGTAGCTCTACTAATCCCCAAAAAAATATGAAAAAAAAATAAAGCGCATAAAGACACAAAAAATGTTTATTTGAAAAAGTGAAAACAAATCAGCTTTGCCTAAGTATCTGTCTATAATTGCTGCGTTTGGAATTTATTTGTACTTTTTTCTTACTTATTAATTGTACATGATCGCTTCGTTTATCAGTACACAAACTTTTGAAAATAATGACTAGATTTCGAGTTTAGAGCACATTATTTAAAAAACAAATCCGAACTCAATTTTTTTCATATTTTTAGGGATAGTACATTAGTAGAGCTACCTCCCCTATCAGTATGATTCACCCATTCTAAGACACCCTGTATTTATTCCTTTCGTTGTGTTTATATTTATTCCTTTCGGTTGGCCGAGTCTGAATAGGGAGGTTATAAGATGGTCGTATGAATGAGATTATCCCGCATTCCTTTTGTCTCTTAAAAGGGACAGGAAGCAAATTATAAACGCGGCTGTAATTTTAGAGAGTATCTATTTCATGTGTAACCGAGGGTCGTGAAAAGTGGAAAATCTGGCCTCGTTTTCAGCCAAATGACGTCCACTGCTGGACAAAGGCTTCCCCCAAGGTTTTCCACAGTAAACGGTCCTGCGCTGCCCGCATCCAGGCTCTTCCCGCGACCTTCAATCTGGAAATCTGGCCTATTAGATATTTATTTATTTGGATTTGTATCTCCATTAAAAATGTAAATTACTTACCAGAACCTCGATGTGTTTATTAAGTTTTCTTCTTGTAATATTAATATAAGTACTTTAGTTTGATAAATATCTCCTATAAACCTGGATTATAACCTAACTGTTTGTAACTGCGAGCCGCCTCTGCTTCACAAAGGTACAAAGTATCATACTTAAAAACCTTTCTCTTGAATAACTCTATTTATTAAAGAGAACCGCATCAAAATCCGTTGCGTAGTTTTAAAGATCTAAGCATACATAGCGACAGATAGACAGGAAAGCGACTTTGTTTTATAATATGTATTGATAAAAAATTGTATCTCTAAAAGGGCTAATTCTCGTTAGGAAAATTGACTATTTGAGAAAATATTATCAATAGTAGAGCTACTAAGCAGAGTTTAATAACATTAAATACCTAAATACGGGAAAATCCAACGGAACCTTCCGTGAATCGCGTCACGCACATTCGGCCAATTCTCATAATGTTCGCGACAGATTTTTAGAACGTAAATGGGTATGTAATTCCGGTAATGGATGTCGAAAGTAATTCCAGATTATTTCGACAGAGTTTCATTTGCGTAATGTTTGCGTTGTTGCACACAATGGAGGTTTATATGACAGTGGGTTTAATTGTCTATTTCCTTCTAAAACCATCACGATTTTACAGTGATCTTCATGGTAGAGGCTTTTTCACCACCGTAATCATCAATTTCACACAGTGCCATCTAGCCCTAAAGTAAGCAGTTAATGTACTAGCTTAAAACTAGCCGAACGAACGGAACACCCAGACCCGTCACAGAAATTAAAATTCATCATTACTCATCAATTACTGTCCGGTCGGGAATCAAACCCGGGACCTCTCGTCATAGTAGTCCGTTCTGAACCACTACACCAAACGGCCGACAAATCATTGTCAAGTTATCTAGTATCTACTGCTCATGCATGACCTCTCTTTTTTACCAGGTGCAAATGGAAGACTTGGTGTAGACTTATAGGATGGGTTCGGGTGGCATGAAGTTCCCGGCTAGTTCAGTGATTCGTCCTACAACAGGTTCGTCCCACTGGGACGAAACACAGAATCCAAAAAAGTATGTATTTTTTGTTCTGGATTCGTCCAATTTAATTTATTCTTTAACATAATGAGATTTAGTACCGTCAGAAAGTCAATGAAATAAAACATGAATGTTAACAATATCTGTATTTAAAAGGAAAAAAAATGAATTCAGTGTTTCGTCCCAGTGGGACGAACGTGTTGTGGGACGAATAACTGAACTAGCCAAGTTCCCTTAGCTGGCTCTTATATCCACGGGGAGTGTAATTACTATTCTTTTCTTCTGAACCGCACTGCCACGTCACCGTTATTATAAGCTGCGTTTAGTGTTTAAGAAATGTAAATATTGATGTTAAAACTATCATTTAGTTAGTTTATTTACAAAGCATTGATACAATGAATGATATCCGCATTAAATACATAATCACGCACTGCAAAAACAATTCAATTTAAGTACGTAAGCGTCGTACAGCCGAGCCTGCTAAATCTACGTAAACTTTGATACGAAGAAGCATCAGTGTAATTTTAAGTCGGCTATGTATTTGTTAAATGCTGATACATGTTTTCACAAATTTCAAGAGAATGCGAGCTGTCTAAAATTAGAAAATATTATGTTACGGCAACCAGCGTAGTCTAACTAAAATAACATTGTTTTAGCTTATTACAACTTCAAAATGGGATTTTGGAACGAGTGATTCGTACCGAAGTGAGAGTCGGCCAATCCTCTTTTTAAATGGGACCTTATAAATCAAGGTTTAAATTGGCCGGAAAAAATAGGAAATCGAGTTCTTATTGAAAGAAGATTAAGCTGTACACCGCGGTCCGATTCGATTACAAATAATTCCTAGAGCAATTTTCACCACGAACAAAATACCTCGAAGTATGGAGACAATACGATTGATCAAGTCAAGGGTCAATAGCCAAACGGTGAAAGGACTGGCTGACTCGTGATCTAAGGAACGCGCCTTCACGGGTTCGAACCTCGCCGCATTGACTGTTGTGGTGAATACACTCGTAGCACAAGCAAAAAAAAACTTACCCATGTATTGAGTATGTATACAGTAAAACTGTATGTACTGTTACCAAATTCATAAAATTCCGTTTTACCCTCTTAGGGCAGAGTTTCGTAAAATCCGTTCTTAGTGAGCACCTACGTTCTAAAAGAACCCCCTTGCAAAATTCGAGACTCCTGTCAGTTGTATTTTCTGAGATTTCGAGATGAGTGAGTGAGTCAGTAAATCAGTGACCTTTCGCTTTTACAAATATAGATATTTTTGTTCTAGCTGGATCCGGCACCGAAGATCCTCTAGACAGTTCCACCATGGACATCTCGTCTCGGCGCTTCAGAGCCGAGTTCCTCCAGGAATACCAAATGTCTGCGGATGCTCCTTACTTCGATGGCAGCACTCCAAGGAACATCACTGGCCTGGTCGGGCATCCAGTACGGCTCCTTTGCAGGGTTAAGAATCTGCAGAATAGAACGGTGAGTTGACTTAAGAATACCTAAGAGTTAAGTACTACATTGATTTCATTCATTTGAGCGCAGCGTAGGACATCATAAAGGTAGCGGGACGGCACTGGATGCAGGCCGACACCAACCGGTCATTGTTTGAAGGAGGCCTATGTTCAGCAGTGGATGTCCTATGGCTGAAAATGATGATGATGATGATTCATTCATTCATTTAGGCTGAGTTGCACCACCTAACTTTAACCGTGACTATAACGATAACTATGTATTTTGTATGGAGTTTGACAGATTTTTGACATTTATTAAAGTCAAAGTAAGATGGTGCAACTCAGCCTTGGTGAATGCATTGATGGACGACGTAGACGATAATTTTAATGGGTGATGTTACAATGTAAAAGATAAGAACTTACGTATTTCGGATAATAATGTTAGATGCAGGTGTTGGATTGGATTTTCTAGTATCACAAGGACAGCGTTCCTAGAGTGGAGCACGCATTTTTTAAGTTTATAAAAAATCGTTACTTAAAATATATCTACTGAACTCGAAATAATCTAAGGCCATGTAATGATATCCAAATACGACTCAATAAAAAATAGTTAAAGGATACGAATGCTTCACTCATTGAAATACAACTAATTACAAGATGGAATCTATACGTCTTGGGTTAATCATTACAAGTTTTTAGCGTCAATAAAATTCATAAAACTCAGTCTCCAAGTTCACACTGTCCTCATACTTACACGAGTTCCAAAAAAAAAAACAGTCTGGATCGCTTTCTCATGTCAAGTAGAAATTAAATTCGCATTAACGTCAAGATCGTTCTGTCTTACACATACCCGTGTAAGGTAAATTCTGAAGTACAAAAATATCTCGTTAACGATAAACAACAAAATAAGAAGCGATGTAATCAGATATCGGAAAAACCCAAGGGAAAACTTTCCCAAAGAAATCCTACTAATATCCTACTAATATTATAAATGCGAAAGTTTGTATGGATGTCTGAATGTTTGTTACTCTTTCACGCAAAAACTACTGAACGGATTTTGTTGTAACTTTACAGTATTATTGTTTATAATCCAGATTATTTTATAGGCTATAATTTATGACGATATGTGACAAACTAAATTTTAATAAATAAATAAGTCGTGGGTAAAAAGCGCCATCTATCGTCATTGGTTAAAATCTACAGCTAAAAAAATTTGACGTTCGTAAATATTCCAGTGGGGGAAGCTGTTAAACGCCATCTATCAACATCATTAGTAATTAAACGAGGTCCACGCGTACGTAGTCGCGGGCGGCCGCTTGTACAAAATCTAAGGTGTATGCTGCTGATCGTTGCGTACAGGCTTTGGCTAGACTTGAGAGAAATAGCGAAAAAACTAGACTATGAGTAAGACCTGAAAATATATTGTTTCACGACTGAAATGATACTTTGGACTTGGGTTAACAGTAGGTTTCATATTTCATGTTTTTATGATATAAAGAGAATACATTTTACTTTTAGTATTTATTTCGTTTGTTTATTTTATGGCAAAATGAGAAAACTTTATAGTCGTAAATAACTAAACAAGCAGAATAATAATATTATTCTAGTTACATTTCTTGCAAAATATTATTATGGCATTCGTAAATTACAAGAACGAGGTGAATAAAATGGTTATATTAAAATTTATAAATTATGGAAAGTGGAAAACTCCAACTTTTTGACAATAATTTACATATTTGAAAAGTTGAAAAATGTGAATCCCATTAAAAGCCTTATTCATTGCCTACTTTCTTACATTTGTTTGCCTCCTATTTCATAGAAAAAAAAACTTTAGTGTAGATAACACAGACAAATTATTTTTATTATATCTATATTATGTATAAATTACTTGCATTTTAGTGTCCCTACTGTATTCCTAACCTTCCAACTACTATCAACTTCTGATTAATTTCGTTGCGGGCGAGGCAGTTTAGCTATCCCCTGGGGCTGTCCAACTTTCCCTGTTTTGGTTTGATTAGCGGTCAAGCTGTAATACGTAGACTATGAAGAATTGCAGGAACGAATGGAAGGAATTGTAGGAGCTTGGCTAAAAGGCTGCGCAAATGTAGATACTATTTGTTTCAAACAAAGGAATCCATCACTGGCAACTAAGTAGTTTGTCTGGTGGAGGAAGAGTTGCAGAAACAAATTAGGGCAATAATAGGAACATGGTTAAATAGCTGCACTTTCTATTGAGGATACGGGTTACCATCACAGGCAACGGAGTCATTGTGACTGGTAACGCCGACCAAACACTTCATTGCCGATACGGCACATCGAATTGTTGTCGGTTAGCAGTATACTGCTTTGCGAATTGCAGTACAATTTTTACCGTGGACAGGTAGGAATGTGTCAAGTGCTTAAGTGGAAGCAACTGGACACAAAAAAATTCTGAGTGGCTAATTTACAAATTATAGAAATAAATTAAGACGGCGCAGCGACCCAAAGTTAGTTTTGACCTCTGACAATAAGAATCTCCATTTCAGTAGAGCATACTGAAGTGGATATTCTTGATTACATGAAAATAAAATTTCCACTGTTGCTTTTATGTGACGCAAAAGAGCCTCTAAATGTTCCTTTTCTTTTAAAATCTTGTCGAATTCACCTGTGAGATTTTCACAGCTTAACAGATTAAGGCGGTTCGAAGACATTAATCCTTCAATGTCAATACCTCGGAGAGGATCATTAGTCTTACCATCTTTAGTGTCATGTTCTGATTTCAGAGGCTTGCACTATTGTTTTTCATGATCTTGTTGGAGATTTATCTCAATTAAAAGTGGTTGTTGTTGTGAAATTTGTCTTGAGCATTTCTATAAATAAAATACAAAGTGTTTGCAAAGTGAGTTGAGTGGAAATCTAAATAATATAACTCAAAGGTGACTCACTGACTGACTGACTGACTGACTGACTGACTGACTGACTGACTGACTGACTGACTGACTGACTGACTGACATAGTGATCTATCAAAGCACAGCCCAAACCACTGGACGGATCGGGCTGAAATTTGGCATGCAGGTAGATGTTATGACGTAGGCAAAGGCATCCGCTAAGAAAGGATTTTACGAAACTCTACCCCTAAGGGGATAAAATAAAAAGTCGCGGGCGCCCGCTAGTCAATAATAAAGAATTAATTACCTAACGATATTTTGATACGGATATTTATTTTAGTAACTCATTAAGTTCAAAATAGGTGACTCATAATATAGTGTATTTATTTGCCATTACTCAAAGTTTGATAGTTATGGATATTGGGAGGCCTTAGTCCAACAGTGGACGTCATTTGGCTAAAATGAACGAAATGATGAATGAACTCAAAGTAAACCGACCGAGTTAATAAAGTCGCCTAAATCCATTATAGTCGACAGCACGCAAAGTCAAAGTCAAAATTTCTTTATTTGTTTAGACTTTAGACTAATAAATATGTAGTTCTTACAAATCGCAGTTCGCAGAGATTTTAAACGTTTTTCTTATATAGTTTTCAAACAGATTTTTTCTATTTAACGTTTTATTTTATGTCAAATTACGCACCAATTTCCTGCCATAAGATGTCTTCACTCATTCCATACCTACCTACAAGAGTTCCCGCAGCTGTAACACAGTTTCACACTTTACTTTTATCGGGGAATGTTCATGGAGTTTCCCATTCTCCATCATTCTGTTATACAGGGTGTTTGATTTTTTCCCCTAAAAGATAACCTTAGTGTATAAATCTGCTAAAATCTATGAAATGAATATATAACTCGGCAACTATGCAAATCAAGATGTGAACAAGATACCTTATCTCGATTTTTGCAGTTTTTCAGTTAATGAATTTTGTTATTAACTGTGATTCGAATGGGGTGGATTAGTTCTCGACACCAAAATAGATATTTTTGTTTTGGACGTCATTAAACTTCTGACAGCCACCCTGTATAAATTCTAAATGATTATTAGAGATGAACATAAAATTGTACGGGGTTACGGCCAACGGGGGCTTATATTTATGATTAGCTTCCCTGATAGCTATCGTTTCACCTCCAAAGTGCGCACTTAAGCGTTCCATTGATAACACATACCCCAATAAAATGCCTCGACACGATCCATTATGGAGAATTCTAAACGAAACCTAAGGGTGAATCGGACGTATTTTTCTTTTTTACATCCTTTCATGGCCCTTTGCCAGGGTTCTGTATGATCTTTCACATTTTTCAACGTAATTCTAGTCTATTTTTTATGTGTAGTGCGTCGTATCGTTCCGGAGAACGGAATATTTTCTAGTAACCGGAGAACTTTATGAACAATAAAACAAAAGGTCGTTTAGTAACCTGAGAACTTTTTTCTATTAGACTTATTTTGTTAGCTATCTATAATAATGCTTTGATATGGTAATGTGTAAAAATATGTATCTCATTTGGTATTATGTTTTTGCCAAAGTTTTATGAAATAGTTTTTTTTATCATTCTGGAAAGAATAATAATGAGTTTGTTAGTTTCTTTTTCTTTTGAGCATCCTAATTTATGAAATGAATTTCTTCACTGCTCTTCTTCGATTTTTGCGCCTTTCGTGTGGAGTCACTTTTTAACTCATTAGTCCAAGTCTAACATTGCAAAGTACCTAGCTACTCCAGAACGAACTGAATAGAAGCAATGGGAAATAAATTACGGAACCCCAAAATAAAAGGTTTGTTTGTCCCTTCTAAAATATTCTTTGAAGACCTTTTACAGTATCTCCGAAACTGTTAGGAGAACACCACATCTTGCGGGACCGTTCTTGGAAGGACAAGTTTTAAGGTTTTTTCCACAAAAACAAAATGGGAGCAGATACAGGAAGATTTTCTTCGATAAACTTCTAGTGGGATATTGGGTTGTCGTAATAAGTACTCAGTGACTGTCAAGGTGATATTTAGGTTATTTTATTCTGAATGACGACAATTCTTTTGGAAACATTTAGACAGTTATTGCTTGTTCGATAAATTAAAAATTGTATTGAAACCTTCATTCATTCACGTAAATGGTCATCTTTAAAATAAGGGGATTATTCCCACCTATCGTGTGTTAAATAAATGAAACTAGTGTGTTAGATTAAGCTTATGTATCTATGTAGTATGTATGTCGTTTCCCGAACACTGAATGTAAATTAGTTGCATGCAGTGACGCAGTCACGCAGTTAGGGCGCTGTGCTAATAAACACATAGCCCAGTACGATATAGTAAAGCACTATTATTACCAATATAATAGAGAATTCTCTTGTTTACGGCTGGAAGACATTCTGACGTGACTATAACAATTATGGTCGATTCTTCCCAGGGGCGTTACGAAACTGTCTTCTTATTTACCAGGTATCATGGGTCCGGCACCGGGACATCCACCTGCTGACGGTGGGGCGCTACACGTACACGTCGGACCAGCGCTTCGAGGCGCAGCACAAGCCGCGCTCCGAGGAGTGGGCGCTGCGCATCCGCAGCCCGCAGCGGCGCGACTCCGGCCAGTACGAGTGCCAGATCTCCACCACGCCGCCCATCGGCCACGCCGTGTTCCTCAACATAGTAGGTACGGCACACACAGAGCGACTAGCGAGCGACACTCACTACACCTCAGCAGCGTCGCGACTCCGGCCAGTACGAGTGCCAGATCTCTATCTTACTAGATTAGGATATTACATAACAAAAAAGGCAATAAAAATCAGATCATTTTAGTTTTGGAATACAATTTTCTCTGATAAAATTCAGTGGCTTTTTTTTTCAGGAGAACAAAATAGGTATCTCAAATACATAGATCCAGTTGATTCTGTAATATTTCATTGATATCGTTTAATAAAGCTTGTGAAGCACTTTCAGGATCAGTAACTAGTTTTTTGATATCTTGTAAAGCTAAAAATAATTGAGTGAGATCACTTGTCCTCTCCACCCTGTATAACCTTTTAAAAGTAATTGATTAGCCCTCTGCTCCCAAACATACGGGCTAATCCCAGCCAAATTGCCTCTACATATTTAACTGCGTGAACAAACGACTGTCTAACAAAACAAATGACGTTATTTTTAGAACCAGAGACAACGATATCGAGTGGTCCAGAGCTATTCATTCAGGCGGGGTCCACTATCAATCTGACGTGCACAGTCCGCCACACACCCGAGCCGCCCTCATCAATAACCTGGACGCATGGTGAACAGGTAAATAATGGGATTATAGAAATAATGACGGAGAAATACACTGCCACTCTGAAAGACACTGGCAAGCAAGAAAAGATACACCACATTAACGAAAAAAAGTTGGTTTTCAAAATATGAATCTAATATTTTAAACACAACCATAAACAAACGACCTTTTATTAAGGCTTTTTGATTGAAGGGAGATACTTTGTTAGTTACTAAAATATTTCTAAAATAATAATTTATTTGAGAAAAAACACATGTGATAGATTTTTAAATATTGATTGTAACCTAGCTTTTGTGTGAAAGAAATTTCCGTAATGCTAGAAGAATCTGGATAGATATTATATCCTACCTCTATCCGCTTTTTTAATATTGTGATGCGTGAGATATACGATAATACGAGTAGAGCTTATATTTTATAACCAACCATTTTGTGTAGTACCCATTCGCATACTTATCCCAGTCGTGCTACTTTATCATAACATCTTATCTCTTTTACGGAGAAAATTATTTCAACGATATGAAAAACCCTTATCGACACGCTAAGAACAAGGAAAAGGTTCTTCTAAACATAAAATGTTAATAAGATTTTGAATTGTTCTTTTTGGATTTACATTTGCTTGATAATTAACCAGTTCCAAATTCTCTCAAGTCCGCTGCAAACTCTCCCAAACTTTAACTGCAATGCTAATTTTCAATTTCAAATTTAAATCCCCGAGGAATAAGAGTTTCATTAAATTTAACATTACAAGCGGAATCCCTAATCTAATTGAGCCTCCCAAATAAGTTGCGAACAAAAATACTTAATCTGCTTTCAAATGACAAATCTTGCCAACTCGAAATTTGCATTCGATCAATTAGCTGAATTTACCTAATCGCAAGAAACGAGAAGTCTGGCGAGTCGGATTATGGACATTAAATCCTGGAAGCCCTACCTTCCCGATTCAGTAATCGATTCGAGGTGTGAAGGACGGTAAATCGAGTTCCCATCCTGTTAATATTCAATCGATTGTCCGTTAAACCCGTCGTTGTTGCGGTCGCTTAGTTTCTCAGTTCTACTGGCGATTTGATTGCTTATTGGTTGGGGGCAGGTAAATTGGTAAGCTTCGTAGTAGTTAACTAATCATTAGGGTAATAACTCATTCTATTTGCCGTTCCTAGCACGCTGACCTAGGGTGTTCTAGGAATTGGAAAAGTTATATTGTACAGTACACTAAGCATGTAAACTTAATAATACAATTACTTATAGAGTAAATATTTTTTTTGTAATAACGCCCTACAGGTTTAATAAATAAACCCTTTTGAATTTGTCTGCGATTTTTTTAAACTTTTTTAACTGATAGGTATTTTGCTGTTTGCCTTTTATTACACACGCACACACAACCTTATTGGCCCTCTTCGATATTATTATTTTGAAATACTATTTTGTTAGTAATGATGTCTCTAATTCATTGACAATGAAACTACATTCTAGATTATTCTTCTCAAACCAGGTGATAAACTTCGACTCAGCTCGTGGTGGGATATCGCTGGTGACGGAGAAAGGCCTGAAGAGTACCAGCCGACTGCTGGTGCAGCGGGCCAGAGGTGCTGACGCGGGCTTGTACACATGTGGGCCTAACAACGCACCTCCTTCGTCCACTAGGGTGCATGTGCTATCAGGTGAGGACAAACTAAGAAGAAATATGAAAGTCATGGTAAATCAGGTGATAAACTTTGACTCAGCTCGTGGTGGGATATCGCTGACTGAGAAAGGCCTGAAGAGCACCAGCCGACTGCTGTGGGCCCAATAACGCTCCTCCTTCGTCCACTAGGGTGCATGTACTATCAGGTGAGGATAAACTAAGACGAAATATGGAAGTCATGATAAATCAGGTGATATACTTCGACTCAGCTCGTGGTGGGATATCGCTGACTGAGAAATGCCTGAAGAGCACCAGCCGACTGCTGTGGGCCTAATAACGCACCTCCTTCGTCCACCAGGGTGCATGTACTATCAGGTGAGGACAAACTAAGAAGAAATATGAAAGTCCTGGCGAACCAGGTGATGAACTTCGACTCAGCTCATGGTGGGATATCGCTGACTAAAAAAGGCCTGAAGAGCACCAGCCGACTGCTGTGGGCCCAATAACGCTCCTTCTTCGTCCACTAGGGTGCATGAAGATACTAAGAAGAAATATGGAAGTCATGGTAGTTAGTTTTGCAGGGCAGAATACCGCACTTAGCCTCATGATTGGGCCATTGTACGCGATTTGTTGTTTATCTTCCTACTCTAACCACCCCGGATCCCCCCAGAAAGCTAGCAGCCTATTTAGACCGCTATAGGCCTCCTGCAGAGACGCTGGTGATTGGTGGAAGTCATAGTAATAAAGGCTCTTAATTAAATGTTAAGGAGTACACTTTTTTGTACAAAATGGACATTATACCTGTATCAACTCTAGAAATGTGACAGAATCTTTGCATCCGCTAAAATAGAGTTTTAGCCTTATGAATCACTAGAAGCATTTTAGTATCCTTTTTTTGTTTTAAATCTTTTTTTTCACGTGATCAAAATGATAATTATACAGTTTTAAAAGTCACTACCTACTGCAAATGAAGCTTTAACCGTACGAACCGTAGTTTTTTAAAGGGTTGTTTGTATTAATTAATGATTGGAGATTATCATCAAAATACAAAATAAAACTAATATTATTATTTTGCAGGTGAGCACCCAGCTGCAATGCAGCAAGGCTGCGCAAAATCTTCCCTGGACAGAATAACATCGATATCATGTTGTTTACTAAGTGTATACCTATTGAGAAAACCATCATTCAGCAATTTGCATTTCGGTACCTGAATAACGATTGTACACAATGTGTACGAACAAGTTTTTTTACACAACTTTAAAAAATTATAAAAATAAGGTTTAGAATTGGATAGCGGAGTAAATTTTAATCATTAAAAGTCAAAGACTCTATAAAACTATTTCTAGATAAAGATAGAAATATTATATTCTCGCACTTAAAGAGGTTCAATTTACTTGGATATTCTCAAAAACCTATCTATGTTGTGAATAATAATTAATTTTCATAAAATGTCTTAATTATCACTCATTTTTATTTAATTATATATTTTTTAATTCTAAACAAACAGAAGTACAATATTATAAAATTTAGGGTAGAGTTACTCGTACTATTATTGTAAATAAAATATTAAAGTCTATGAAATGTTGTAAATATTAAGAATTTATGTAAATAAACCATAAAATTAAATAAAATATGGATATTATATCACAAATGAAGTTTAAAATCAGTTTAATATCCGTTAATGTTAATTATAACATTTGATATTTTTTTACGTATTGCTGTAAATAATTTACATTTAGTTGTCGTCGTCGTCGTCGTTTCAGCCGAAAGACGTCCACTGCTGGGCAAAGGCCTCCCCCAAGGATTTCCACAAAGACCGGTCCGGCGCCGCTTGCATCCAGGTACTTCCCGCGACCTTCAACATTTAGTTGTATTCCAGTAAAATATTTAGACACGAATATTATTGTTATTTTAAGCAATTTGATTCCAATAAAGTCACATTAAATGTAATTATTATATAAAATCCTGTGGTTAAGATATTTGTAATTAAAACGAAGTCAACGAATAAACTTTGTTTATACAACAGTGTGTTTTTATTTTTATAGCTACATCTAATACTTAAAAATCCAAGAACCGCTCCCATTCGATAACGAATGCAAAACCAACACAATGCAACTTAATGCAAGACTTTTGAATCATACTGAACATCTAAAAACAATAATAAAATTTTATTATTCATGTGAGAGAGAGAGAGAGAGAGAAATTTTAAGAAGATACTAAAAGATGGAGAAGAAAGAAAGCGGGAAAGAATGGTGGTTTTATTATTTGCTCTTTGTGTGGGTGTGTGTATGAGAGTGTAATAATATGTGCGCGAGAACGCGTAAATCTTAATTTAATTTTAAGTGGTTGTGCTCTCTTGGAGTTGGCACAGTAAAAGTGCGCATAGTAGGTAATAATTAGTGTGCAGCAATTGAAAACAAAGTAATAAAAAGTCAACTGGTCCTTATTTAATCACAATTTAGCTAAATACTAGAGAGAGAGAGAGAGAGAGAGAGAGAGAGAGAGAGAGAAAATGCAACACTGTTTCAATCCGATTGTTATTAAGTAAATAATTAGTTTTGGAAGGACCAAAAGTTTTTTGACGTTGTATTACTGTTACACTATTTTGTAACGCATCATTTAATTTTGCACATACAATATTTCTAAAAGCAAGAGCTGGTAGAACCAATGTTCAATTGGTTCTTGAACGGAGACTATTCGAAAGGCACACGCAGCTTGAAACACCTCATTATTGCGAGTTTTATTAAGGTTATTTTTAACTTTCATTATGATACTCGGAATCATTTGTCTGGAATAGACTTACCACATTAATTTATACTATGACACTAGGGCGTTGCTTCTTAAATTTTCAAATGCTATTAATTACGCACAGTTACGGCACAGAACGCCCGTTAATGAGGTCGTAGAATAATTTATTTTACAACGCAATTTGTGTGTATTGCTCGCCCTGTTCGGGATGCTGATGGCCATACTTTTGCATCTTTACAGCCTCGCAAAGATAAACGTCAGAACGTTGTTAATGGGTTGAACACTGGCACAATGGTTTTGAAACCCAAGATACAAGCTATACTGCTTAGTTTGGGTCTCACTGGCATATATTTAAATAGGTCAATAACTAGTGCATAGTTTAAGTACTTTGTTATTTTTGTCAAGAATATGTAGGTATATCTTTTTGGAAATAAAATATTATTTTTAAATATAAAACAGCGGCATCTAGCCCCAAAGTAAGCAATTAATATGCTTGTGTTATGGGTGCTAGCTTAACGGATATACTACTTATATACTTTTTTTTTTTAAATACATACATATTATACATAGTAACACCCAGACCCGTCACAGAAATTAAAATTCATCATTTCAATTTCTGCCCGGCCGGGAATCGAACCCGGGACCTCTCGGCATAGTAGTCCGTTCTGAACCACTACACCAAACGGCCGTCTTATTATTATTATATTATTATTATTACCTTGTCAAGTTTCTGAAAACCAATTTGGAATTTTAGAGCCTTTGTAAAGATATTAGGGGATATAAATTAGATATTAAATTGTCCATACATTTGTTCATTATGTGTCTGTGTGTACCTACTCGTTTCAAGTCAAGGAAAATCTTCCGTTCAGGGAATTTCAGGAATACTGTAGGAATATCTATAAAAATATCTAAGAAGCCCAAGACATTTAGTTATGAGTAATAAAAATAAGATAAAGTAAAAAGCTTATTAGTTCGATATTTATGACTTTCGTATTGGCCTTTCATACTTTTGTTAATCACAATAGTATCCACTGTTTACTTATTATTAGTTTTTTTTTATCCACAACGAGGAAGCTCTTGGCCTGTATCTCACCTGATGGTAAGTGAAGATCAGGCCGTAGGTGGAAGCGAGCTTCACCCGGAAGTTGTATTTATTGACTGTTATAACTCAATGAATATATGTATATCAAAATTGTGTACGAGTATTCCAAACAAATTATTCACAAATAAATTGATCGATTTCAATCTAACCCCGTACAGGAAACCGACTAAAGTTAAATGGATTTATAAAGATATCCTCTTACCAGATTCCAATATAAATATTGGAGTAATGGCTTCCAAATCCGGATGATCTTAATTAAAACAGATCAGGGGTACCCAAATAAATCGGACGAAACAAACGTAATGAAAAGTAACGGCATTGCCGATGGGCAATTCATTGAGACCAGCAAACCCTTTTGGGCTATCCAGCCACACATTAATTGTGCTAAGAGCTTGATGAAATTAATACGACCACAGTTGGGGCAAAACAGCTACATCTGTACTTTGTTTGGGAATTCATCGCTAGCACAGACATTATTTTATTCAACCACCCACAAGGTGGACACTGGACAGTCGTCCTCATAGAGGTAGCAGGAAGGCGCTGGATGCAGGCCGCTACCAACCGGTCAATATGGAAATGATTGGGGAAGGCCTAGTTATGTTCAGCAGTGGACGTCCTATGGCTGAGATGATGATGATGATAACATTTTATCAATCAGCTGGAATCAAACAATGACGGTTATATTATTCTATTGATGAGGTTAGATTTACGCCTGTATTCACAAACGATGCTTGCATAAGTGAAGCATAGGGGATGTCCTATGGCTGATGATGATGTAGAGTTTACTCATTGACAATTAAGGGAGGTCTATAGCATAAATAGCATGCTTAGTTTTCGAAGATAACACGGATGATTTGAAATGTACTAAAAAGCGTAAATAACGCACTCGAAAAAACGTAGGTATCTTTATGCATGACTTTGATCTACGATGAATTTGAATGTGTAATTTTATCTTATTGCTTATTCATAAAAAATAAGAAGTAATTTTCACAGAACAGTACCCAAATGGATCACATTTTTGCAGCGTCTTTTCACAGATATCACAAATGTAAACTTATCTATTATTGCTTCACTCGTCATACTTATATTCGTACTTTAGTAATGTAATCTTTGTGCAGATTAAAGAGTCTGATCTTGTCGATCTGTGCAACTTATCGGAGTGCAGTGAATCGTCTAGAAACGTTCTCAATTTAATTATGGCGAATATTTGAGTTGGCCAACTTCATGTCGATCCTATGGTAATCACCGAGCAGTATTATAGATCTTACTAATTGGTCAGCTCCAATTGAATCCGATTTGATTTTAGGGTCGGAACCTCACTTAACGTCAATGCTGAAGGCCGATACGAAGAATGTGAAAATTAAAAATGCCCATAATTCTGGCCTGATCTCTCTCAGCGATATTTCGACTGGAGTAATTAATTCGGCTTTTTAATTAAAGATTCCTGACGATTTGCATGATTTATTTGGCTTATTAGAATATACATGAAGAATCGCTTCATCAATTCAAATTAAGTCGTTGAGTTTATTTACATAAGGTAACGAGTGAATTATCTGACGATGTCGTATTATCATGAGTTATTTTTTTAAAGAGCAACTGTTTTACCTTACGATTAATAGGTCAAAATGGCACATAATATTACATGTTAGCTTGATGTGCTATCGACGATCGTTGTTGTATGATTTATTACGAACAAAGGAAACAAGAAACGATCAACATGAGCGAGTGCTTGTCGCTCTCCTGAAAAAAACCAGTCTGTGCGCAACAGAATCGCTGCATCTAAATCTGCCGCCAATATAAATCGGAAGCCGTTTCGAAACTATGACAAAGCGGACGGTGTAAATCGCCCTTGCACGTTTCCAGCCAGTAGGCCAGAAATGGTCGGCCGTTTGGTGTAGTGGTTCAGAACGGACTACTATGCCGAGAGGTCCCGGGTTCGATTCCCGGCTGGGCAGAAATTGAAATAATGAATTTTAATTTCTGTGACGGGTCTGGGTGTGACTATGTATAATATTTATGTATTTAAAAAAAAAGTATATAAGTAATATATCCGTTAAGCTAGCACCCATAACACAAGCATTAAGTTGCTTACTTTGGGGCTAGCTGGCGCTGTGTGAAATTGTCCAAAGATTTTAAAGAAAGATTTAAATAGACGATTAACACGTTGGACGCCACGCTCACCGTTGAGCTTCGAAAAATATTTTGTTATGCATAACTTGGCATTTAATTTTGCCCGCTATCGTACCTAGTCTTAAGTGAGATGCAGTCTAGGATGGTACATATCTGCCCTGTAAATGCCTATTCACTCCTTCGTCTCAGCAGTCAACGACTTAATAAATGTAGCCGCACACCGTGCCACAATTTATTGTGGTTTATGTAACCAAATGGTCATAAAAACCACCACAAAAAAGAATCGTGGCTTAGTGTGCGGTGCCTCTTAAGGGGTTATACAAATGAGAAAGCTAATTAATTTAACACAGGTGTGGGAAAAAGACAAATAGTGTCACTAACCTCTACCCTTGTCGCGAGGAAGGGTTACAATTAATGCTGTGTTAGTTTACTTGTAGTATTCAGATCGTTCATGAATTTCATTCATTGTTTTACACGAACCATCCGAATAGAATACGTAGAGTGAGAAGGAATATTATCTTAGTTGAAGGTACAGTAATGTAAGCTATTTTGTTGAAAAATTGAAATTTGCATAAAGGCAATATGGATGTTGATTACGCTCCAATAATGAATATTATTTGTTCGTTCGTTCGTTTCAGCCGAAAGACGTCCACTGCTAGACAAAGGCCTCCCCCAAGGATTTCCACAAAGACCGGTCCTGCGCCGCTCGCATCCAGGTACCTCCCGCGACCCTCACGAGATCGTCGGTCCACCTAGTGGGAGGCCTGCCCACGCTACGTCTTCCGGCTCGTGGTCGCCACTCAAAAACTTTCCTGCTCCAGCGGCCATCAGCTCTACGAGCTATGTGTAGTCTAAGATGTTTTTATGTGTAGTACGAAGTATTACTATTTGATTTAAACACTAAAAATACAAAAAGTACATAAGAATAGGAACCACCACCTCTTCCCCCATGACGACATATTGACTGATGTCCTCCCCAACGCATGGGGAATTTAGACTACGTCTTCCTTATCCTTTGGTAAATTAGACAGGATCGTGCTCCTAAGATGGATACTGAATAACCTGATGATATACATAATAAAAAACATTTCCCGTAGAGCTGATACCAAAAATCTGGATTCTTAATGCGTAAAAACTATTTTTAGCTTGGGAAAACAAGGAAAACGAAAATATATTTTTTCCGGTGAAGCTAGCCTCATTGAACTGCGGATCACGTAGGTTCACTGTTGCTAGCAAGTTTTTTTGGTCGGCAGAATTAATTCAAGTCATCTAAACTCTAATGGACTTCAATTACTTGGAATAATTGGAGGTAATTTTGGCATAATTTTAGAATTGTCTTCTGTTATGCTAATGAAATGAAAATATTTCTACTAATCAGACGCCTAAGCGTATAGCTTGTTATTTCAGCTAGCCCATTTTATATACCTAACAAAGACTTAAAAGGTTTTAAATTCTGTACTTAGACCCTAAATATTTTAAAACTTGGTTACTGTGCCCTTACTTTAAATTAACGAATTAATTATGAAGTGTTAACGCTAAAAAATGTTGAAAAATATTTAACAATCCCTAGCTCTCCTCCCTAACTACAATTTTCACGCATAATCCAAAACTTATCCTTGTCTGACAAACTCCAAAAGACAAAAGTGGGTAAAAACTTGAGATTGCCACTTAATTATTTCGGCTGAAGCATTTTAGGGCCATCCCGAACAAAGTGCGGTAATAAAGAAATCTTCGCGAATATTCTGCGAAATATCATCTTGAAGTAAAATGTAGCTTTCAAGTGGATTACTTAGAGCAAGGCAGGTTGGAAGTTAAGTTGGCCTAACTCAATTTACGATACGAATTTCAACGCCACCATCACGCCCCACGTCTACCTCAAAAATCTCGTTAAAACTTCCAACCAACAAAACCATCGGCTTTGAAGCCGGCTAATCGGGATGTATAACAAATAAACAGGTGGTCGATACCACCCAATATTGATCGAGCAACTTTGTAAATATCTACATTGTTTTTGGAGAACAATGGGTGCGATTTGAATTAGAATGTAATTCACAGCTTCAACTGAAGACCTTGAAATAGAATCGCTATTCATTCGCAAAGTTCATCGCGTAAATACATATTTTTAAAACAAAAAACAAATGATGCGATTTTTATTATGTCCTTGCGTTTAATTTCCATAATATTAATAGTATTATTTTTTAAATCAAATTGTTAAGCCTCTGTCTCGAACGGCTGTTGTTATGATGACGTCACGTCGAACTCACGCCTGTCTTTGACAGATGACAGAGTCCAAGTACCTACCATAATTAAACGTCGATACTCGATATTATGGCAAGGAACTGAAGCAATGTTTTTTGTGAATTATAACTAGCTGACCCGGCGAACTCTGTTCCGCCTTAAAGGCAATAAATAAGCCATCACAATTTTTCCTTATTTGCTCACCGTTTAGATTTAGACCTACCCTGGACTACGACAAACATTTTAAAACCAAAATCAGCTCAATCGGCCCAGCCGTTCTCGAGTTCATCAATTCATTTTTATTTATATAGATAGATTATAATTAAAAATTACATTAGGAGGTTTTCTTTAATCTGCCAATCTCAACATTGGTATCAGAATTAAGTAGAGATTAGAAAGCTTCAAACTTTAGCTAAGGTTCAAAATAAACCTCAGTTTACAAAAGCGGCAGTTAAACTTCACGAGACATCACAGTGTCGTTACCCTACTTCGCACTCAGAGCAAAGTTTTAATCACTTTTCGATGATAATAGACTATTAACGCCACTCCTTGCCATCAAGGACGTTTCTTGCTTGTTTCCAATATTCCACTTTGATAAAAGGTACATTCTTCTTTATTCCGTCACGCTAAACCACTTTGACTCTTATTGACATCGACTGACGGCTAAGAGACGAAGAATGTTGTTGACTGTCACTGGAATTTATTAGCATATAAAAATTGTGGTCGTGCGATGGACTATGTTATTTTATGAAGAAACTTCGTCGGGATACAATTTTGACAAAACAAATAATGTAGGTAGATGGGCATATTAATTCCGTTCCTTGAACCTTCGCTCTGCTTCTAAATCACCATTATAACACCATATTAAATACTTGTTTCATGATTATTATTTTAATTCTAATGACATCATAACTATATATTTGACACTAATTGAAATTGAAATTTATGTTTAGACGACCAATACTGCTGGAATTTATTTATTTTTTATTTTATTTTTTGTTTGTGGGTACGCGTGTAACGCTCTGAACAATATGGGATGAACTAAATTGTCTAATCGCGCGCAATCAATCATTCGATTGCACAAACCGGTTTTGCGGGCGTCGAGACACTCTTTACGAATATTACACATTAACACAATATTACTTTATCATTAGGTACTACACACACACCTATACAAACAGTTTTATCTTTTTATTAGTATTCTTTTCATTAGTATTCTTAATAAACGTAGTCTTATCATCCTTACCGATTTACCGCCTTTTGTATTTATCTGTGCACTAATATTACTATTTATGTATGTTTATCTAGACAATTTTATGCAGCTTAGTATTTTATTTATTTTTACCAATGGTCCGTGACCCTCACTCGGCATGGGGCACACTGAAAACCAGCGCCGTGGCCTTCGTCACCGTGGGCCACGGCATATGCTGAGTGGGGTCCCGTTGCAGTGGGCATCTTGTTGGTGGATGGGTGGCACTGCTCAGTTTACTCTTGTTTTTATTTTTTCTTCTTCCATTATTATGTGCCACTGTCATGTCTATGTAATTGCCTGTATTTGTGTGATGTCCATTGTAATAAATGTGTCTTTCTTTCTTTCTTTCTAAAATGGTCACTAAAATAAAATTGGTTAGTCCACTGCTATTGCCATTTTTATTCTTAACCGTACTTTTCTTCAAATCTTCTGTTAAAAAGGAGTTACTTGACCTGAATTTAAAGGAAGAATTAGATACAATCACGGGATTCTAATTTATATCCTGAAAAGATAAATAAATCGTAAGCCTTCAGATGCGAAGGGCAAGGGTCATTGGCGACCGCAGCATCGACTGTCGGCAGTTAGTTAGGCAACTGTATCGCGAGTCGCGCCACTCGGTAGATTTATTGCTTTGTACATAGTGATGCGATATCGCAATAGATTGTCGATGAAATGGATAAACGGACGCGGAGCTAAGTAAAGTTATATTGGAGAGCGTAGTGCTGGAGACCTTTTAGTGATGTAGGGCGGTCCATAAATACCTACTTTCAGCAAGGATCTTATCATCATCATCATCATCATTTCAGCCTTAAGAATTCTATTTCTGAACATAGGCCTCCCACAATGGCCGGTTGGTAGCGGCCTGCATCCAGCGCCTTTCTGCTACCTTTATGAGGTTGTCGGTCCACCAAGAATCATAATACATATACATTAATTCAACAGGAGGTGTTTTGGACTTCCAAAATCTTCCTCCACTGTATTTGCACAAAATGTAAATAGACACATTGAAAAAATAATAGGGGTATTTCCAGAATTTTTATCTGTAAATACAATTTATTCCCGGCGATTTCACATAAAGGTTTTATTTTTAATCATCGCTTTTCAACGAGGAAGGCTATAAATAGTATGCAGACAAACAATTCAGATACGAGAATGGATGGAATACTTATTTTCGTACTAATTGGTATTGTTCGAATTGCTACCTGATACTGGAAATATTGCTTGGGTTGGTAGCCTTTTGTACAATTTCGTAATTGTGTCAAGTCTTGTGTGTTTGGGAAAGCTGGAAATAAGAGCCCACTTCAAAACAATATGTATCTACCTATCATATTTACCATGAATCAAAAGTCCAAGCCTTTTTAGGATTCGGAACGGTTTATATTAATATACCTAGTGATTTCACTAAACTAGACTATGATATCGTTGTGATGATGACCGTGATGCAAGTACTTAAATACTGAAAGACAATTTTCACAATCGTGCTCATCTTCTACTTAACTTATAAACTTTTTTACATCCTTAAACAAATATCCTTGGACATTTAACTTGCGCTTCTAGTCCCAAACTAAGCAAAGCTTGTACTATGGGTACTAGACAACGGATATAAACATACTTAAATACTTTCTTTTGTAAATACATACATATTATACATAGACATTATCATCACAATTTAGAAACTTTTCAAACATTGAACTCATTAAAAAACTATCGATACTGTTTTGATAACAACACTATTTTTCATCCTGCGACCGCCTTTGATCGGTGAAACGGAAGTCCAGAATTGAAAACTAGAGAAAAAGTAAAACCTTTATTCGCTGAATTTGTTAACTAGAGAGATTTTTCCTTGACTTCAGTAGTTTGTTGATTCTTAGAAGAAATAGTTTTACTCATCATAATAACTGTTGGGTTCCAACACTAAAATTCATTCATTCCTTCATTCGTTCGATCTTGTGACGTATGTATTTGAGCGCCTTTCGCGCCCAGTAGCGTTTCGTACTCCGGCCATTACACTTGTGATTGTGTGTATTAAACTGTGCAGACCTGGCAATAAACTTAATTAGTGAAACCACGGCCTTTCAATAACAACACCTACAACAACAATTTCGCTGCCCTACATGGTCCTTCGAGCTTCGAACTGCCTGGTCTGCACCATTGTGTATCAAGTGGGACAGGAGCCGCATCATCGCGCAACAAAACTCCTGCATTGTGCCTACATACACGTGAAAACTGCATTCACATAGTGCCGATAGTGCGCATCAAGAAATCGCACTCATAATACAACGGGAGCCGCATCATCGCGCAACAGAACTCCTGCAATTATATCTACAAAAATACAGTGGAAACTGCATTCATATAATGCGCATCAAGAAATCGCACTCATAATACAACGGGAGCCGCATCATCGCGCAACAGAACTCCTGCAATTCACACATAATACAACAACGGGAGCCGCATCATCGCGCAATATAACTCCTGCATTACCTACTTTTGTGGAATTTGCATTTATCTGCATAGTGCGCATTAAGAAACACGCACTCAATACTGCAAGAAATCGTTCATCGTGTGCAAAACCAGCAAATTGCAAGATATCAAGCAAGTCAGTTTTGCAACAATCATCAAACGTCATCAAACGCAACCCGGCATTCCCGGCAAGACGGCGGGTTGGGGGGCGCCGGAACACGAGGCCAGCAACAAATTACTTCACGAAGTGGGCGTGACATCCATCTTCGCGCTGCCTGAAGTTTGCGCGCGCATCGAGGATTGGCCAACGCACAACATCGTTCGTTCTCTCGTCGGTCATCGTTCACTTGTTCGCTGCTGCTTCGGCTGTTTCCGCTGCCATCGGTCAACGCTGTTTACCGCCGACGCCATTTGCTTAAAGTGTGCAGTGCTATTGTTTTTAAGTCGAAAGACATAACTCGTGCAGTGATACTCGTAGTGTGTAATTTTAAGCCACATAGTGATTTATAGCATTTGTATTTTATTGCATTTGACAAGACAATGGAGCTGAACGAGCTAATAGCCGCGCGAGGCTACGTAAAAGGTACGATTACACGATTAACTTCACTTGTTTCGACACCGCAGTCAGTTAAAAACTTGTCTAAAGAAAACTTAATGGCTAAGAGGCAAAAATTGATAGACTCCTTTAGTCAATACGAAAAGCTAAATATAAAGATTTTAACCATCCAACCAGAGGACAAGGAAAATGTCGAACTTTTTGAGGAAAACTATTACAACATCATATCAGTAATTGACCAAGAACTTAACAGCCGTGATAATAGGAATCACTCAGCTCCAATGTCCAAATTGCATTTACCACCAATTGATGTACCAATATTTAGTGGTAAGTTCTCGGATTATGTACCATTTAAAAACTTATTCCACTCATTAATAGATCAAAACGATTCCATTGACAATGTTCAAAAACTGTATTACCTTCGATCATATTTAAAAAATGAGCCATTAGATCTTGTAAAAAACTTACCCTTGACTAGTGAAAGTTACAGTCAAGCAATTAAAATTATTGAAGACAGATACAACAACAAACACAAACTCGTTAATGAGCATATTTGTTTATTGTTGGATCTTAAGCCAATCACAAAATCCACGGCAGTTAATTTAAGAGAATTTGTGTCCAATGTAAAACAACAAATATCTGCTTTAAGTAATTTGGAGCCAAACGTATCATTTTGGGATGCTATAATATTATGTATTTTGTACCGCAAATTAGATGCATACACGTCACGTGCATTTCAAATGGAAAGAGATGCCACGAAGGAGCCAACTATCAACACCTTCCTTGAATACTTGGATAAGAGAGCGCTGGCGCTTGAGAATGCTGATCCGGGCTTCCACGGGCAGCAACGCCAGCCGCAAAAGGAGCAAGGCAATGCCGTTGGTAGGATGGTAGCCTACACAGCTGCGCAGGAGTCTACATGCTTATACTGTGCTGCTGCCTACAGAGCTGCCGGTGCTGCCTGAGCGCCAGCAGTCTGCATCAGAGGCCGGCACTCCGCAACCACGTCTTATCAACACTTATTTTGGATACATAATTGGAGGTACCCTACCACACATTTCATCTAAGGCCTGCAACAAGGTAACGCTAAAGTGTACTACTTGTGAGTCTGACATTAATGAAACTTTAAGTAAATTTTGGAAAACAGAAAGCGTTCCTCAGATCTATGATGAAAGGTCATCAGAGCAAGAGCTCTGCGAGTATATTTTTAAAAGTACTGTTCAGATGAAAGAAAATTGTTTTGAAGTCTCTTTACCTTTAAAATTACCTCTTGATGAAATCAATGATGCGCTAGGTGATTCCTTTAATTTTGCTTTAAAAAGGTTTTTAAACTTAGAGAAAAAACTGCATAATGATCCATATCTTTTTATTGAGTACCAAAAATTTATTCATGATTATATTAACTTGCAACATGGCCAATATGTAGATATTGAACTGTATGAATTGAATAAAAATGCAGTTTATTTCTTGCCTCATCATGCAGTTTTAAAGCCTGACAGTAAAACTACTAAATTACGTACAGTTTTTGACGGTTCAATGAAGACTAACAAAAAGGTGTCTTTAAATGATTTGCTTTTGAATGGGCCGACTGTACAAAGAGATTTGTTTGAAATTTTATTACTGTTTCGGTTTGGCGATTTNAATAGTGTGGAGCAGAATCAGCGCAATAAAAAAATAGCGCAATATTTTGTTGCAATTTCTTACAAAACTTGCGCACAAAAAGCAAATCTAGTATGAAAATCATCAAACTTGTAATGCTCATAACTCAGTTCAGACTGAGTTTAGAGGTATACATGCCGTAGTAAGTTTGGTTTATTACACTATTTTGTAATCAAAAAACAAAGTTTGGTCGATGGCCGCGCGAAAAAAAAAAGACGCCACTTTCCATACAAAATCTGGCATTGCCATTTTATAAGTTTTTATTGTCCTATGGTAATCTTTATTCGAGAGAGTGTAAGACTTAGTGCGATATTGCAAACTTACTGTGTGTATGTGATTCTTAACGGGCTACACATAGTATTATTATATTATATTATGGTATTGCGGTCGACCTTCACCTGTTTTACGCGGGGNCCCAATAACGCACCTCCTTCGTCCACTAGGGTGCATGTACTATCAGGTGAGGATAAACTAAGACGAAATATGGAAGTCATGATAAATCAGGTGATATACTTCGACTCAGCTCGTGGTGGGATATCGCTGACTGAGAAATGCCTGAAGAGCACCAGCCGACTGCTGTGGGCCCGCTAGAGCTATATGCTCCAGGGGTGGAAGTGTTAAAGGGCATAACGCCGCGAGTAACCTCGGAGAAAGCGCAGCACACCTCTCTACACCCCTGAGCTGGCAGACGCCAATGTTGCCCCTCAGTCCGGTCTATACGACCCATGACGCCAGGGGGGGCCCATTTAGTCGCTGGCTAGTCACCGCCTGCCATTTTTTCAGTCCGAGACTATGAACCAGGCAGGTGTCCCGTAGTCTCCATCCATAGCCCAGTAACCAGTCCATCCATCCTTCATCCATAACCCTAGTCCATTCTCCAATAACTGCAATAGCTCCTGTGCACAGGCTGGGGATGGTCTCTGGCTACATCCCATGATATAGTCAGAGACTAGATCCAGCATGTGCACCACTTTCACTTTTGTCGATTATTTTGCGCTTAAAACGGCCTCTACGTGTTGGATCTGTATCCCCACGCAAGCCTTATAAAGGACCGGGCCACTTTTGACCCGTGAGCTCCAAAGCGTACAAACATAATAATAATAATGATATCCTTTGGGTATTATAGATTTGCGAACTTTTGTTGTCTGTCTGACAACTTAGTATTAGTTCGATAATAATTTAAGTAGACCTCTATAGGCAGCGATTTAAAATCTATATAGTAATTAATTACTTACTCTGAGGGCCTGAACTATATTGGCTTTAAAGATAAATATTGTTTTCTGCTCTGATGGATTTGATGCAATATTTGATTGTCCGAATTACTGTTTGAGATCATAATTTAAATCGGTCCGATTCCCAGTCCTGATCATAAGATTGATAAATTGAAAAATAAACACAATTTAAAAAAGGCTTAGTATTGCCATTCAGCGAGGAAATGCAGCCAGCATCCTCGCCTCTTTGCCTCACGGACACACTTTTATTTTTGAGTAAAATAAGTTTATATTTTTATTTTGTTTAGAGTTAAGTTTGCCTTAGTTTAAAAAAAAAATTCTTTTTATTGTAAATAAAGATTCTATTAAAAAAATCTTCTCATGTAAATACAAGAATTAATAACTTTGGAAATTCTTCTGTCTAATGTTAATTTCGTAAATACCTATCGTACATTTATTTCGAAAAATAGACTTGGGCACTGAATAAAGTCTCAGCTTAGTAACGAAAACATAACTTGCCAATTTTGAGGGCACCACTTCACAACAAAGCCAGCTAATTTGCCACCATTAAAAGGGCGTCCTCATCAGGAAAGCCCTTAAGTATTGCCAAAGAATGTTTTGTACCAAGAAAACTGAACGAAAGATTATTTGCGAGCGCTATAAATTTCTTAAAGCCCGCGGAGTAGTAAGTGCGCTTTTCTGAGATCCCTTTTTAAATTGCCTTTTTTACTTTTACGGACAATTAAGTCGGAGGCTTCCTACTCGAATGGAGTGTACTGGTATTACGTATCTACATAATGGAAAGATGTGAGTGAGAGGATTGGATTGACGCACGAATGGGTACGGATTGAGATTTCGGAGGCTAACGCTGAATGACAGCGCCGGGATTGAAATTTAGAAGTAAAACAGCATTGTTCTTTGATGTGTTTAAGTTTTTCTCTATCTTATTAGAATATATTTTATTGTGATACCTTGTTTTTTTCTCTGGTTGATTGATTTTTTTGGTGAAGGTCTCGGGAAGTACCTGGACGCATGCAGCGCGACGTTATAGAAGTCCTTGGGGAGGCCTTTGTTCAACAGTGGACGTCATTTTGCTGAAACGAACGATTTTTTTGTAGTTTTTGATATAGTGGCACAATAATTTTAGTCTCTTACATAAGATTATTCTATTGAAATTTTTGACAGTAGTATGTCTCTACATACATACTCTCTGAGATAAGATAAAATTGCATAAATTGTGCTATCTAACTGTATCAATTTTAAGTAAAATGAAAAATAGTGATTTTAAAATGACTAGAATTTTCAACTAAGTAGGTATGTCTTAAAACAAAAATCTCTAAATCAATCAAACACAAGCAAAGTACTTATTCGTTTTCATTACATCGGAAATCTGTCTTTCAACCATCAAAATACATCCAGACATGGAGACTCTTCAAATGGGATTACCCGTCAACGGAAGATGTATGGAAAATATTACCGATACGAATGTATTCCCGCGGTTCCGTTTGCGTACCGTTTGCGTTCCGTTGCGTTCCAGCCCGAGGCAGCAGTTGCAAATTACACAATTTATCATGTCGAGTGAGTTTGTGTTGCTGAATAACATTTCCTTGTGAAAAAATTGGCTGGTCAAAACAACGATCTGTTATGGTTAGGGAAATTATTTTATGGGAAATAGATCGTGGTTTTACTAGCTCCAGTACATAAGTAAAGTACCTATAAACGAACGCACATAAAAGAAGACTGTGTGGCATCTTATTTAGTTATGATAGATGTTACAGAAAGTATAGCAACTGTATGCTTAAAAGGAAACTCCAAACCCTGTTAGTTTACTTAAGTACTTTTGTAATGAAAAAAAATGTAAAAAAAAATTTTGTATTAAAAAAAATTATAGTTTGATGTGATGTTAATTTCAAAATTGGCAATTGTAGGATAATAGAGAAAGGCCTAGAGTTAACTGAGCATAAGCTGTTGTTACAAGTGCGTTTACTATAATAGTCTAGCGGTAACCTTGATACAAAAGTAAGTAGTAAAGCAAACCCTAGTATGTAAGTAGTGATGTGACAAAGTGGTCTTTTGTCTACATACCTAATACCAGGCCTGTTCATCTCCGCGAGTTTACATCGAAAACAAAACACGCTCGATGGCCCACCTACAGGATACTATTCGACAAGGCCTCACATACGAGCAAACATTGACTCGCGCACGCGTATTCTTGTGTATGATGGAAGAAAATAAAGAAAATGGTGTACTTAATACTGTGCAGTATTTAACTGCCTAAATAATAATAAAAACACAGAATGTACTTTTTTAAGTTGCCTCAAGAAACTGAGAGGTAAATAAGTAGTTAATATTATTCATGATAATTCATGCTAAATCATGTATTTCCTCCGCCATTTTCCGCAGTTTGGCACCTCACGTCACATCATTTTACCGAAGTCAGCCCTATAGCTTCGGCGCAGTGCCGATGACTGACGTTTGTCAACAAAATGGTGCTTGACTCTTGAGACAAGCTAAATTACACCATATTGTTAATGACATTGAGCATACATTTTTTTAAATACCTTCGCGAAGTAAAACTTCTGTACGTAGTACTTATTATTTATTCTGTGCTAATACTTACTCGTATCTATAGTACAGTTGACTCTGGGGAGCGACTAAACAAACGAGAGATTACATTAAAACAATCTAAGGCTGTCCTAAAAGAACATTCTAGTCGGATTTGGTGTCAAAATAACAGACTTTGTGTCTTAATGGGAAAACTATTTGTCCTTTTCTAATCTACTGCTTTCGAGTGAGACAGTAAGATCTCTATCTGAAACTTGCGTAAACGATCTGTCGTCACCTGATAAGAATCGAAGTAGCTTAGTAAACTAAAACGGAATAAATAATTCGGACTTCTCTGGCATTTTTCCAAGTTAGGGTGGTCCCTCAATTGTTATACAGGGTGGAATTTTGTAATGCCACCTGGAGGGAAACTACTCGTAATACTGTAGATAGAAAAATTTACTTAAAGACAACATTCCATTATTTTGAAAAGAAAGAGAACTGCATTCAAAGATCTTCGATTTTTTTTTCGAAAATTCACTACCATACATACAATTTTCTGTACATAATTTTAAAAAATAAGATTTCATGGTTTTCCTTTCATTTGATTTATAAATTTTGTTAGACAGATTTCATCCTTATACTTAAACCTAACGATCGTTGCATTAAAAATACAGGGTGTAATTTTTAACAGATTTTAGTTGGTTCGATTCCCGGGTGTGGCAAGCAAATTTTTGGAAATTTTTGAATGCAGTTCTATTTCTTTTCAAAAATAAAGGAATGTTTTCTTTGAGAAAAATTTTCTATCTACAATATGAAGAGAACTTTCCCTCCAGGTGGCATTACAAATTTCCACCCTGTATTATGGTGATAGTTAGCACCTTATAAAATATATTCGACATCTGGCTGTCTCATTTCAATGGGTCGTTCATTATTTTCATTCTTTGCCATTATTTAAGACTACTTTTTTAATTACAAACGTTAATCATATTATATTTTTTGTACAGATCCTAAAAAGTGTTTCTGGAGAATTAATTTCTGCTGTCAATACGCCTCTATTCTTAAGGTAAAATTATGTAGTACTGATCCGAAAATTATGTAGACCGAAAATACTTCGAAAGATGAAATTAAAATAGGTACAAAAATAGGTTAGATAGACACCAAAGGTTCGGCCAAACCAACGCGATCAGCCCGCGTCGGCGCGATGGCGTGATAACAGGATTGACAGGACGCGCGACCAATGACAGGACGCGCGTTCTGTCATTGGCCTATGCACAGGCAGTGATCGCCATCGCCGACGCGATCTGCACGCGATGGTTTGGCCGAACCTTCAAGGATTATAAAGGTATGTAAATCGAACAGCAATATTGCCAATTTGAAATTAGAATGCCGCATTATAACCGTATCGTTACACATTTTATTACTGGCCATAAAACCGATGAGTGCCGAAACTGCTGGGTTCACACCAGGGAGTAACGTAGTGAGCTATAAACAATGACCTTTGGTAGGGGAGACCAGGGTAAGTTGTAACAGAGGTGAGTTGTATTGTAACAAAGACGATTTCTCTGCACCTATGATAGATATTATAGAAGAAAGAAAAACATGTTTTTTTGGTTCAAACATAAAATAAAATTACAAAGTTCAAGGTACCTAGGTTAGAACCAAATATAGCAACCGCTCAGAATGTCTTACGCTCTGAGGTAGTAGAACCCAGAACAACGCTGGTAAGTGATATTCTGCGAAAGCTGTTGGATAAAGCGACAATTTGATAGTTTATAGTTAGAGAGCTGACCATTTCACGTTAACTGTTGAGTGTCGAAGCTGCAACGAATTCGCTATGTTGCTAGTTCGATGAACTGTCATAGGTTCAGGGAACTGGTAAATTAACAGCTCAGCTCTGTTACAAGTACAACTCTCCCCGGTATCCCCTACATACGGGTACCTTTTCCTTACAAAGGCGAACATGAATGTTATGGCTTGATCTATGGTGGTGGATGGGCTTTATGAAGGCTCGGACGTGGTTAGTTTTATCTACAAAGAGTAAAAAAATATTTTTTTCTTGGCCATGTTCCAAATATATAACAAGGATTTATTTTGAACGGAACTAATTCTGAATAGCAGCTGCTTTAATTTTGCAACATTGATAGTTGTATTGCTTGTGTTACAAATAGGTTCACCATTATTAGTCCAGCAGCGGGGCTCGAACCCGCAGTCCTCGGATCTCGGTTCGGCCAATCCAACACCGACACCATTGGACTATCGTTGCTTTTATTTAATTATTATTTAAGATGAAACTAATTATTTAGAGCAACAGCTTACCTATTAGACTAGGCGAACACCGTTGATTTTTCGTCGGCCGATAGTTTAGTCGGGCAGTTGATCAGTATGGTAGGCATGTATGGGAGTGCGCACACTACGCCGATTCGATTTGGCCGATTCTTCATACAATTTAATATCGGGCACAACTATCGGCAAACTAAAAATCAACGGTGTGCGCGCCTACTTACTTAACTTGTATGAAATTGACAAGCCACGGCGTCTAGATGCGGCGATTGTCGCCCAGTGTGCGCTGTCGCTAACAGTTATAGGTTTATGCCACAGATCACAGCATGGTTTATGCAAAGCAAACAATATTCGGTTCAAATAAATATTGAGTCGGTAAAGTGGGTTTCTAGAAACACGTGTAAACTGAATTCACAGAAATCGCTTCCATGTACTAGGTAATAAGGTACCTTATTTGGAATTATGTCTGCTCATAATTCCAAATAAGTCTACCTAACTCGTGTCTAAACAATTGGTACCTAATGAAAGTTATGAAACTCATACGGCGAGTATAGCGATAGGTTGGCAAAAAGTTCAACATAACGATCAGTTATTAATGTTTTTCCAAGAAACATTTTGTACTTACTGCTAAAGTGCTATTGTGCACGAATGATTTACAGATCTTGAGTAAAGAATTCAAACGTAATATTATGTATTATAATTACTTATATAAAATTAGTACAGTTTATGTTTTTGAGATGAAGTATTGTTACAACTATGGGCCTCATAAGAAGGCTCAAGGTCACCCAAAGGGCGATGGAGCGGGCTATGCTCGGAGTTTCCCTGCGTGATCGAATCAGAAATGAAGAGATCCGCAGGAGAACCAAAGTAACCGACATAGCTCGCAGAATTGCTAAAATCAAGTGGCAGTGGGCGGGGCACATAGCTCGTAGAGACGATGGCCGTTGGGGCAGGAAAGTTCTCGAGTGGCGACCACGGGCTGGAAGACGTAGCGTGGGCAGGCCTCCTACTAGGTGGACCGACGATCTGGTAAAGGTCGCGGGAAGAGCCTGGATGCGGGCAGCGCAGGACCGTTCATTGTGGAAAACCTTGGGGGAGGCCTTTGTCCAGCAGTGGACGTCATTAAAAGTCAAAATCAAAAGTCAAAATTTCTTTATTTGTTTAGACTAATAAATAGTTCTTACAAATCGTCATTTTGCTCTTAAGGAGCCTCTACATGTCTCATAATCTTTTTACCCTACCAGCGCTTCGAGACCAACATTTGGCAAGTGCTGAGAAGAAGCGCCGCAACAAACTCAGTCACCACTGTCTGCCGGTTAATATAAATAAATATAAATAGTAGTAGTAGGTACATTCGATTCAGGAGCAGTTCACTGAATTTACCATGCATTCTTGTATGGTGTATCTTATAAGAATGGGTATACAAGATTGCGTGGTATATTAAACAAGGTAGTGACGTGCTAATATCTTATCATTTGGCTGAAAAGAAGAAGATTGTTACAAAACTGGAAATACATTTTTATTTTATTTAGCTATGAAGAAAACTACAAAACACTCAAACATTTACCTTATTCAAAAACAATTATTCAGTTTTAACTACATCACTATATATTATAAAATCTGACATAACACACTTAACACGTTCACAGTAAACACGTTTCTAAATGTTGTACGTCCCCGTAACTCTGGCCGACGTAATGAAGCCCCTACTTGCAGCAACCACATCTGTAGTTTACATTCGCTGTAAAATGTACAACGTGATAAAGTTGCGGGGTTACGGGGCAACATAGTATGGAGAAAATTGTTAGATGATGCAGTACATTATAGTTCGTTCGTTCGTTCGTTTCAGCCAAATGACGTCCACTGCTGGACAAAGGCCTCCCCCAAGGTTTTCCACAATGAACGGTCCTGCGCTGCCCGCATCCAGGCTCTTCCCGCGACCTTGAGGAGATCCGCAAGAGAACCAAAGTGACCGACATAGCTCGCAGAATTGCTAAAACCAAGTGGCAGTGGGCGGGGCACATAGCTCGTAGAGACGATGGCCGTTGGGGCAGAAAAGTTCTCGAGTGGCGACCACGGGCTGGAAGACGTAGCGTGGGCAGGCATCCTACTAGGTGGACCGACGATCTCGTACATTATAGTAAAAGAACAATATTAAAATATTATTACCTTATAATGTTTACGTACATTCATAACTAAGACAGATAAAAAGACAGAGTATACATGACACGCAAAGACAATGTGTTTACACTCACAAGTATACGGGACTATATTCCTACCTCTCGTTCCCACCGCTGCAACTCCTGTGTAACCAGAACCTGCAGCTTGACCGCCAATAAAAACCCAACCATTGAAGGTCAAGTTCGTCCCGGGGGAAAGTTAAGCTGTCATAGGACCCGCAACGAAATTAATCAGAGGAACATAGAAGGAGTTCGAAGCTACAAGTATAGCTCATCCGTTTTCGTGAGATAAAACATCTGTACATATGTTTTGTTCTAGTCTAACCTACTATTCGTTAACTATTCACCGTAGAGCTTAAAACAAAGAGGTTCTCTAAGAAACTAAACACTTTCCCTCTTTGTTACCTCATTACCAATTCGTTCCTCCCTGGCCAAATTTATCAGCAATCAGTATTCAGGTGTAACAATCTATCTTGTTTACACTTCAACCCCGTTTGAACCCCATAAAAGTGGTAGTTATCCTGAAATAAAATTTACGAGTAGAGAATACAGTTTAGGGTGATCCAAGTTTCTAATGTTGGCAATTCTGTAAATTAGACAGCTGTCAATTACGTCAAATGGTATGAAATTTAAAACTTACTATTTAATATTATTCTGTGATAATACATATACAGTGCGTCTTTGTTAGCTCATAAGATAGATAATAAATATTAGAAAGAACCTATTCGATATAAATCAATTTTATTATTTGTGCCACATACAAATTATCGAAGTATGTATTATTTAGGTAATGATGACTCGGCTCAAATATTATATCCAGTGCTGGTCATAAAGAAAATGAGATTGGCAACCAGAACAAAGACAATTTTTAGGAAATTCAAATTAAAGGAAACCATTAAAAACACAAACCACTTGAAGTGATTACGTCAGGCATAGCCTTAACCTAAATGCCTATTTGATTTGGAAAATACGGAGTCTATTATAATTATTTGTTTGTGTGTTTGAGGAAGCCCTAATAGGATCGGACATTTCATTAACGTTTTGAAGATAGACTTCTAAATAGAGTTTAGGTATTAAGAACACAGATAGTGGACGATAAAGTCGTACCTGAAAATGGGTAAATTCGATAAAAGAAGTCGGGGTACGGCTTTTAAGTTACCCTAAAGCCTAATATAAAGTCTTGAAAAGGATGAGAGGGATTTATGATCATAGGATTAATATTTTAATTGTTTAATTTGCTCAGGCACGCGTAAGTCATTGTTTACAGATTCAGAACAACAAATTCTTTAATCGATTGTTCGTTCAATAAATTCGTTCAGTAGATTTTGCGTTAGTAACAAATTACATCCATTCATCCATTTTTCCAAACTTTCACATTTACAAAGTAGAATAGTCACTAAAGAATGTCTAGGAAATTTTAAAAGTAACAAAGTACTGAAACAAAAGTGTTCAGTTCAGCTGTGGCTACAGTTTTGAAATTTCAATTTATCACTTTTTCTCAGAAATGTTTAGGGTTTCGTCGACAAACAAAAAACCATTTGGATTCAGAGAGATTTCCTTTCAGCAAATGAAATAGTTTTAAATTGAAAACAAGAAATAGGTAGAGTAGAGCCGTCTGTCCATCAAGGCCATCAAGGAGTCTTTGCTAGAGTATCCTATAAAGCACACCAATTTATATTGCTTCTGTGTTTTGTCCAATATAAATATAGATAATTTTTCTGATATATAATATATTTATTATTCTTCAGAACCCCACTCTAAGGTTTTCTGTTTCTACCTTCTTCTTCTTCTTCTTTTCAGCCAAATGACGTCCACTGCTGGACAAAGGCCTCTCCCAAGGTTTTCCACAATGAACGGTCCTGCGCTGCCCGCATCCAGGCTCTTCCCGCGACCTTTACCAGATCGTCGGTCCACCTAGTAGGAGGCCTGCCCACAGTGCCCACGCTGTCTTCCAGCCCGTGGTCGCCACTCGAGAACTTTCCTGCCCCAACGGCCATCGTCTCTATGAGCTATGTGCCTTGCCCACTGCCACTTAATTTTAGCAATTCTGCGAGCTATGTCGGTTACTTTGGTTCTCCTGCGGATCTCCTCATTTCTGATTCGATCACGCAGGGAACTGTTTCTACCTAGTTTTTTTTAATGTCTCCTCGAGGTAGTGCAGGCAACTTCTCCAAGTTTCAATTGTTAAAAGCGTTTCGCGTTGAAATAGAAAAACCGAGGAACGTCAAAAGTTTGTTGATAGTTTATCATCTTAATCCAGAGACCGTTTTGGAAGAGATTAACGCCCGTATTTACAAACACTACCATGAGGTCTCACAGTGCGCGTGGACGCACAAGGTGACACACGAACCAATCACAGAGCTCTATTCAACGCTGCATGTGCGTTCGATTTGCTGCGTCACATATGTAAGCATCGTTTGTGATCGACGTAAGTTCATTTTTGTTTTTTCTTACTACGGATATTCTAAGTTATCCACCCACCATGAGGTACCCATTATCAGTATTTTAAGGAATAAAACGTCTTGGAAATCACCAACAAAACTTTTAAGCTTTTAATATATTCTATAAAGGTATCAGATGGTATTAATTTGTAAAATATTTTATCAGTGAAAAGTTTTTAAAATTCTGAATCCACATCCACGCACCTAAACTTTTCTGTGGAGCCCTTTTTTTGTACTATAAATGATGAAAGTATATATTCCAATCAAGTATGTCTACCTCGGACAAACGATTCAGCTAGGTAGGTCCAATTTCGAGAAGGAGGTCAATCGTCGAATCCAGCTCGGCTGGGCAGCGTTCGGGAAACTACGCAACATCTTTTCGTCCAAATTACCTCAATGCCTGAAGACTAGAGTGTATAACAAATGTGTGTTACCAGTGATAACTTATCGCTCGGAAACGTGGCCTCTCACTATAGGCCTTATACAGAAGCTCAAAGTTGCACAGCGTGCTATGGAGAGGGCTATGCTTGGTGTTTCTTTGCGAGATCGAATCAGAAATGAGGAGATCCGTAAACGAACCAAAGTCGCTGACATAGCCCGACGTATAAATGATGAACTTTGTACGAATTTCTACGTTTCAAACACCAATATCCAAAACATTTTACTTTTATTAAAAGCTAAAATACAAATGTATCTACATTTTAGCAAATTCCTTTATGCATAGTTAACAGTCCATGTAGTGTGGTCGCAATGAACTTGATGACGTAATTAAAGCTCGTTTACATAAAATGGGCTTTGAAAGCCCTTTGAAGTGCTTTTAGAGAATCTTTAAACAAAATAATTTAGTGATTAATATTAATTAAGGATGACGGCAATCGATACATTTAAATGGATTTTTAAGAGCAATAAAAATGTTAGTCTTTTGCTGTCATTACTTGAATTTTGTCTTTATTTGTTGCATACTCACACTTATTACAAATACAATATAAAATATACTACCACATAATTCAGTGAAAAATGAAAATATTCCATTCCATACCTAACTCGCATCCAACCTCTACCTGTAAAACTCGATTTAATGTAGCCAAGTAGATAATTTATAACATTTTAATATATCTACATTATTTTACTCTTTTAGTAAGTTGGTTCAGGATCAGACCATAAGGTATAAAGCTCTTGCTAAATAATCGTAAACCACAAAGCCAGCGTTCATTTTGGAGAGCCACCACAGCCCGATGCAGCAGCGTGCTATAGGGTCGACGTCCAGGAGGCAAATGAGGAGAAAAAATGCTTTTATTACATCGATATGGGTACAATGTACGAATTTATGTGTCTCGCAGAATTGCTAAAATCAAGTGGCAGTGGGTGGGGCACATAGCTCGTAGAGACGATGGCCGTTGGGGCAGGAAAGTTCTCGAGTGGCGACAACGGGCTGGAAGACGTAACGTGGGCAGGCTTCCTACTGGGTGGACCGAATGTATGGTAAAGGTCGCGGGAAGAGCTGGACCTCATTGGCAGTGGACGTCATTTGGTTGAAACGAACGAACGAACAATGTACTAATCACAGATTTCGCAATCCGAACCCTCGCTAAGATTAGATAGATTAGTTCGATTTTTTAAGTCATTTATAATTTTTAAGATTAGATAGTTTTTACATTGCCATAATATTGATAAAATTTCTCTGTGCTCAATTAATAGGTACTGATATTTTTGAACGAAACGAAACTGTATAGGTATCTGCGAGCACAGTGTCCTATGTCAAATCAGTTTTTGTCATCTAGTTGAAAAGCTTAGGCTGAGTTGCACCACCTTATTTTAACCGTGACCTTAACAGGTGTTTTTTGTATAGAGTTTGACAGACTTTTGACGTTTGTTAAAGCTAAATTAAGATGGTGCTATCCAGCCTTAATTTTTTCAACTGGCCGTCAAGCCTTAACCACGTAGCAAGCTGCAAGCGTCCTGTAGGGCCGTACAAGTAATTGCGCGGTCGCGTCAGGGCTCTCAATCGCGCGAAGTGGAGGATACGCCACTGGGGCAGGGTGCGACGGGACCACTTGTATCCTAAATCATTATTTAGGTAACAGATCAACAATACCTAAAAAATACTCAATGTAGCCTATTATAAAGTGCTTTTTCAACTGGCCGTCAAGCCTAAACCACGTAGCAAGCTGCAAGCGTCCTGTAGGGCTGTACAAGTAATTGCGCGGTCGCGTCAGGGCTCTCAATCGCGCGAAGTGGAGGATACGCCACTGGGGCACGGGGAGACAGGGCCCCTTGTGTCCTTTGCGACCGAGTTAGTTGAAAAGTTTTTGTCTGAACAATGTAGCGGTACAGTACCTTTTATGTGAGATTTGCTTTTTGTGTTGTTTTTTCAATGGCAGTAACTTGATTTTGATAATTAGTGTGTTTTACACTGTTTCGTTCCAGCACTAATGAACTGTAAAGTAGGTAAGTTTAATAAATACTTTACCTTCTGAAGGCCTACTTACTATGCATTAGCAGTTTACTTAATAACTCAGCAGATGTTAATTAATGTGATAATTTTGTATTGCTCTTAAAATTACTATGCATTATTTTTCCATATTTTAGTAAGCGTAATAATCTGCCCTCTGGCCTATTAACCGCAGACTAACTTTATCTAAGTCTATATATAGTTTGTGACTTGCCTTTTATTTTATCTGAATACAAAAAACATATAATATTTTGATCGTCGGTCCACCGTTGGGGCAGAAAATTTCTCGAGTGGCAACCACGGGCTGGAAGACGTAGCGTGGGCAGGCCTCCTACTAGGTGGACCGACGATCTGGTGAGAGTCGCGGGAAGAGCCTAGATGCGGGCAGCGCAAGACTGTTCATTGTGGAAAACTTTGGAGGAGGCCTTTGTCCAGCAGTGGACGTCATTCGGCTGAAACGAACGAACGATATCTTGATATCGTACTGTTAGTTTTAATGAATAACATTGCTTCTAACTCGCAAAGTTACAACGGTTTTTGTGGCTAACGAAACAAGGGCTATTATTCACTGCGGAATAAATTGTTACCATTTAGTAGAATGTAGGACAGTATGCACACTTTCTTTATGACTTTAGGAATAAGGTTGAAAATGTTGAATATGTCAGGGCACGTCCCGAATCACAATTTAGATACATTATACCTAATCTACGTGATTATTTGCGTGATAGGATAACTAAGCATAATTATTATTGGTCGTGATTTGGTTACACGTCACTATTATGCGATGCAGGCAATTATGCAGTACTTACCTACCTAGTATTGTACTAACGGAATTGGAAATCTGTGGTTTCAATAGGCTAGTGGAAAAACTTAAATTATTTCTCCATCATACAAAATATTGAACACGTATTTTTACATTTCTGTCTGACGGACTAAATACAATTTCAATTTCATTAGGTACCCAGTCCACATCCCTATTGTAAGCCTACCTAATAAATATCCAAATCATAAAACAAATAAATAAATAACTGTGTAATAATTAATTATCACATAATTGGATTAGTAAACAAAACGTTTGTTTTCAATGTAATTAAAATGGAATTAATAATGTAAACAAACACCAATTTGATTTGGTCATACTGTGGTAAATATTAATGTAAGCCTTATAGGTATTGAACCGCGTTCGACACAATAAACTGAAAATCACCTCTAGTTTAAAAACTACAGTCGCAATACTCATAGACCAGGTAACAAAAGCTGTTGAGTTTCTAAATAAATAAATACGATTTAAGAATATGAAAAAAAAAATCGGTGCGCATATTTTGGTAACTTATGTATGTATACTCGGATTATAAATTATCAATGTCTACTTATATCGGTACTTTCAAATGAAATCCACGAAATCACGTTTCCACGAAACTTTACAATACATAATACGCTAAATCGCTTAACCTATTCAGTACACAAAATGATCATTCACCCATTCACAAAAATCGTATCAGACGAGAAAGAAAAAAGACGTCAGATCATAAAAAGTGAAATTTCGGTATAAATGATCCCGGTAAATCTGCACATTATCCTTTAGCAGGTAAAGCCCGGGGTTGAATTGTCACGTCATTTCCCAGGCTATCGCAATCGGAACAGTGACGGGAGGGCTTTGGAGTGACATGAACGAAACGTGTAGTGTCGGTATTACCTCTGTAAAGAATATAGGAATGGAACAGTTCCTTGAAACGATGTAGATGCTGTGTTCGGGAAATGTAGAAAATAGATTGTGCGAATGAAAACGAAAACAAGGAAAAACATACCAGAGAATCTCATTTGAAAATTTATTTACGCAATTTATTTGTCAATATTTTTATTATTTTAACAAATATTTTTAAAATAACTTGAAAAAATTAACTACACAACATTTATTCTTGTACCCTAATACAACAACTGTTGTTCCTGTATTTAAAAGATGAAAACAAAAACCCAAAAATAGAATTTTCGGTATTTGTAGCTATTGAAAAGGTGTATGAGATTGTAAGTCGGTAAAAAGTCAGACTCTATTTAAGTTCAATTAGACTTTATCTTCTCTTCTCATCAGGTCAAGTATAGGTCAACCTCTAGCTAGCAAATTACACAAAATATGTGTTTTTCTTCCAAACATTCACTTTCGTCATCAAATATTCCTTAACCCCAAAACTTTGGAGCAATTTAACTTGCATTAGCAAACACGCATACACGACCAGATCCAGATGTACACTCGTTTCTTCAAAGACTGCCTACTAATTGGACCCCCAATTTCGCCGCATGCGACGGTGCACACACGCCTTAATTTGTCACCTATTGAATGTGAACTCGTTAGTGACACCTTCATCTTGGTCGTATTTTATGAACAGTGTGCCTACCATGAGTTTACGTTAGGTGAGCTCGCTAGCGAATACGTCAAAAAATTCTATGAAGATTTTATTTCTTGAAAGTAGCCACTAGGGGCGCTGCACAATATGTCATACATTTAAATGTCATTTTTTACGCAGTCGCTAGCGAGCATACCTAACGTAAACTCATGGTAGGCACACTGACTTAACCAATTTTGACGTTCCAAATTTGTTTTTTTTTTATATTAAATTTTGTAGCAGTGAGTGTAGCTGGCCAGTAGGATTTACTTATTTTTTCAAAACTTGGAAATATATTAAAAAGTTAGGTAGGGATCTAAACTGAAATGTTTATCAACAAAACAGTGTTATTGATGTTCTTTTGTCGAGAAAAGTAATGCACTTTTCTGTTCAGTTATGACTTCGTGCGGTTTCCACAATAATATAGCCAGTGTCAAGTATTTAAAACACTTGTCTTATCTTCGATATAATAAAATAGTTCTTGCCTTACCGCGTACTCGTATTTTATAGCGCTCTGACTGAACGTGAATTCCAGGCCTACGAACTAATTCTATAGAGCACACATAGAGCTCTATCTCCATTATTTTTAGGTCGTCAGTCCATAGACTCGGGCGCCCTACATCACGTTTGCCGAGAAGTGGTCACAGGAACCCAGTCACTTTCCCTTTCATCAGTTTTTCCACATAATAATTATATCGCTTCACTTAGCTTGCTACATTTTTGGACAATTTCCCACCTTCCTCCTGAACACTATAAACACAATTCTTCGTGTAGCTTTTGAAAATTCACAATTCAATATTCACGAGGACTAGCCAAATGTTTATGTTGAGTTCCGTGGGAACCATTGTTGACCTAGGATAGGATTCGGTTTGGGGGACCGGTGAAATGTTACGTTTACGGAATGTCGGTTCTATTTGTGGGTACACATGGAAATTGGTTATCTTTATTGGGGGGATGTAAATAGAAGTTTTTGTGTAGAGTGGTTATTTCGTAATGTATTTTGGTAACTAGCGGCCGCCCGCGACTTCGTACGCGTGGATCCCGTTTTATCCCCTTAGGGGTGGAGTTTCGTAAAATCCTTTTTTAGCGGATGCCTATGTCATAACATCTAACTGAATGCCAAATTTCAGTCCGATCCGTCCAGTGGTTTGGGCTGTGCGTTGATAGATCACAATGTTATTTTGATACTGTTCTTGAAGCGAAGAATAGATCTTTGAAGATTCGATTTGGAAATGGTTTCGTTATAATAAAGAACTGTTACGCGCGCACATATCTTTGAAGTAACAGGAGAAAAATGTTTAAGAAAATATACCTAATCTCGTTTCATCTCTATAATGATGTCATGATGACATCACATTACATTATACTTATATGATTTTGAGACTAATGAACGAATTTTGACAAAACAGTGATATCGTTTATTTTATTATAAGCTATGCAAATTATTATAAAAATAAACGGCTTCCAACGAAATAAGTTTTTGTTAACACACACACTTACTACTTAATAACTACACAGTCGTTTACACATTAATAAATAGTAAACTTATTTGTTTACACTCGTTTATTACTAAGTACAATCTCTCCGAGCAAAAAATCCGTTACATTGTCTCTAAAAGGCATTTACTATCTTGGCATTCGAACAAAGTAAATTTTGGGAATTCCAACCCCAGTACCCTGTTCGAATTTTAACGCTTGCCTAATCCTATTTTCTTAAAAAATACATTTGGGTAAAATATCTTAGGAAGCTCTTACACTGCGGACCCTCGTGGCGGGTTTTTAAAACTTATTGGCCCATAATTTTTGGACCGAATGCGTTTTGCTTTTAAAAACGGGGCTTGAAAATGTATTTTTGTGCTGAAATTATTTTTAGGTTGCAAACTATGAAGTTATTTTTAATGTCCTTGTGGTGTAAGAAGAAGCCAATCTTGAAGATTTAGGAAATTAAATATTTTTTTTTTACATAAATATGTAGAAGAATTTGTACATGATCCCTAGTTACTTTTCACGTGTGTATTTCAATAGACATTATGTATTATTGTCATCATAGTTACAGAAATGAACTTTTTGGCTTATTTTTAACTTCATTTTCATGTGTATGAAAGGTACTTAATTACTACATTATGGACGTTCAACTGCATCGAAGAGTGCTAAAAAGAATTATTTCTTTTTTGTATGACCTCAAATAACTATTTTTTAGCACAGGCTCCTGCAATCAAAGGGTTTTCTACTCTGCGTGTACTCTATAAAATAGCTGAAATATACACATTTAACTTTTATGTTATGTTTTTAAGACAATTTTACTTCCTAGTCTTACGTCTATCTATCTATCCTAGTCACTCGTTTATTACTAAGTACAATCTCTTCCGAGCAAAAAATCCGTTTCATTGTCTCTAAAAGGCATTTACTATCTTGGCATTCGAACAAAGTAAATTTTGGGAATTCCAACCCCAGTACCCTGTTCGAATTTTAACGCTTGCCTAATCCTATTTTCTTAAAAAATACATTTGGGTAAAATATCTTCGGAAGCTCTTACACTGCGGACCCTCGTGGCGGGTTTTTAAAACTTATTGGCCCATAATTTTTGGACCAAATGCGTTTCGCTTTTAAAAACTGGTCTTGAAAATGTATTTTTATGCTGAAATTATTTTTAGGTTGGAAACTATGAAGTTATTTTTAATGTCCTTGTGGTGTAAGAAGAAGCCAATCTTGAAGATTTAGGAAATTAAATATTTTTTTTTACATAAATATGTAGAAGAATTTGTACATGATCCCTAGTTACTTTTCACGTGTGTATTTAATATAGACATTATGTATTATTGTCATCATAGTTACAGAAATGAACTTTTTGGCTTATTTTTAACTTCATTTTCATGTGTATGAAAGGTACTTAATTACTACATTATGGACGTTCAACTGCATCGAAGAGTGCTAAAAAGAATTATTTCTTTTTTGTATGACCTCAAATAACTATTTTTAGGGCACAGGCTCCTGCAATCAAAGGGTTTTCTACTCTGCGTGTACTCTATAAAATAGCTGAAATATAGACATTTAACTTTTATGTTATGTTTTTAAGACAATGTTACTTCCTAGTCTTACGCTGTGATGCATTACGTTGTTTGTTTCTTTTAAAGAGCTAATTAAGCTTTTCGATTTTAATCCGTAATAAAACCGTCATAAACAAAATTAAGTCATCCAAATTCAAATGCTGGCTCTTATAAATGGCCGTTTAGATAAAATTCAAAAATGTATTAATGCAAATTATTATGGCCCATTACACCTTCTAAGAATTTACGATCTCTCATTGTGACATAACGGCCAATAAACAAAGTCGCCAAGTCGTCATAAAATGAATTATTTGTTTATTACACTCGAGGGAAATAGGTATTTATGCTTTAGGGTGTGAGTTTACTCGGCAATGAGCGTATGTTTTATGTGGCTTTGAATTATTGATGAAAAAAACCAACATATTTAACAAATGTTATTACTAAAGGGCTCTGTCAGCGACTTTAGTTCGTTTACGGATCTCCTCATTTCTCCTCATCAGCTCGATCTCGTAAAGCAAGATTAGAAGAAGACGGCATGCTGAAGTGGCAATGGGCATGGGCAGAGCACATAGTATGCAGAACTGACGGCCGATGGGGCAGCAAGGTTCTGGAGTGGAGGCCACGTATCGGAAAGCGCAGCGTAGGACGTCCACCCACAAGATGGACCGACGACCTTATAAAGGTAGCAGAAAGGCGCTGGATGCATTCCGCTACCAAACGGACTTTGTGGAAATCATTGGGGGAGGCCTTTGTCCAGTGAAACGAATGAACGCTTAACTGAAGATTTTTAATACTCATTTAAAAGATCTTCATTAATTTGAGATGTTAATTTAATATATATTTCTTTCTGCTACTTATTATACTGAATTTAATTTTGTCGCAATAAGGAAAATCTTCCGTGTTTAAGTGTTTTTGCGAAAAATTGCTAACAACTCAAGTGATAGATAGGTCCCCATAGTAAAAGCTTATTATTCGTGGTGTAAATTTTTCCTTAAAGGCCATTTATACCTTTGTTTATCATTTTTGGCAACCTTTTCTTTTTCAGCATTTGTCATCAATTTTGTATTGGAGGTAAGTTGTATTATTAAAATTCCTTTTATTTTGTTTAGTACTGATTGAATTCGTTGTGGACTCAATGGACAGTTGTAGGTAGGTACCTACTTTACCAAAATTGACATTCACCAATTGGGTTTTTATCGGTGGTCAAGCTGTAGATCCTAGCTGTAAGAGAACTTGCAGAAGTAGAAAGGAGAGGTAGAAAAGTTTCACAACTTCTGATTTTTACTTGCCATGGCCTCTCGTTTGTTCGTTTCAGCCGAAAGACGTCCACTGCTGGGCAAAGGACTCGATTTCCACAAAGACCGGTCCTGCGCCGCTCGCATCCAGGCACCTTCCTCAACCTTCACCAGATCGTCGGTCCACCTAGTGGGAGGCCTGTCCACGCTACGTCTTTCGGATCGTGGCCTCTAATATGCATTGATTCATATGAACCTGAATAAGATTGAAAGAAAAGAACTTCCATCACTTAAAACAATGAATAAATTGTTTTATCTTCCGAGAAGTTGAATAAGTTATGTACCTAACCCACGTTTGAACGTGAAAGTTAACAGATGTTCACCGACACAGACATACGAAGTCCCAATTACTAAAGTAAAAACAGACAGAAGGACCGTTAAGCTCTCCATACACAAGTTTACGTCAGATCATTTGACTCGTGTGATTTTGGCACAGTGAATAAACATGAGGGTAATCCTAGGAAAGACGACATCGTAAAGGTAGCAGGGAAGCGCTGGATGCAGGCCGCTACCAATCTATCAACGTGGAAAGCATTAGGGGAGGCCTATGTTCAGCAGTGGACGTCCTATGGCTGAAATGATGATGATTATGATGAATCCTAGCTACTACTCTTTTCCACAAGAAGTCTGTATATCTCTACAACCCCGTATGGTTAACGAGCGAAATGTATCGTTCATTTCATCCTCTGGTATTAAAGAGGGTCGTGTTCCTCAAGTGGCGACTAAAGAACATAATGATGATGATAATGATACCTGCTTTATTACTAGATTACATGTTGCTTTTTGTAAGCCCATTTTTTATGCAGAACAAGGCATGCAGTTGACTGCAATCGCACCTGATGTTAACAGATGCAGTCTAGGATATATTATACCTACCATCCTAGACTGCAATGTATACTTGCCCTGTAAGTGCTATTCACTCTCGCCTTGAAACGACTCGGATTGTAATGTTCTGGAAAGAGGACAGCAGGCAGCGAATTACCCTGATTAATATTCTGAACTGAAAAAGGAACACAATTCTTTCTTCAGTTGATTGATACCTAGATCCCACTGCGTTAGTCCAAGCTCCATTATGTTGCCAGGGAATTCTACCGATTACTTTACCAAATGAGGCGAGCATTTTAAATGAAGACAAAGTATCTATTACTACAATGGCTGTGATAGTTCCTCCATCGATTGCTAGTCCTCATTAAACTTTACAGCGTGTTGTCGCAAAGTTGTTTGTTGTTTTTCGTTTCAGGATAGTTTTGTAAGAGTGAGTAAATTTGTTTGCACTAGCAGTGTTTTGGTAGATAAAAAATACATACAGTCGAACATAGAATCGCCTCCTTTTTTGAAGTCGGTTAAAAACTCAGGTTTGATCTCAAATGCTTACTAACTTATTTTAGAATATGAGTATAGTTTTTTTCTATTAAAGAGTCAAATATCCGGAATAATAGTTCCGGCAGTTGGAGAAATGATAGTCAGTTTCTTTGTGATTAAGGATTTTGGGTGAAGCTCGCATCCAACTTCGGCCCGATCATAACTTTTATTAAGTTAAATACAGTCCTAGAGCTTCCTCGTTGTGGGTAAAAATAGATTTATTTAAAAATCTAGGGGATATAACATTCTCAGTAAAGGTTGCTGATGAAATGAGAAATTTAGATTTAAAATCGAATCGAATCGAAAATTTTAGTGAAAAATGTTAACCTAAAACATTAACGCCCGTATTCATAAACATTACTATGAGGTGTCACAGTGCACGTGGACGCACAGGGTAACACCCGAACCACGATTTGCTGCTTCACTTAAGCAAGCACCGTTTGTGAATACGGGTGTGTTTCGCCACAGAATAAGTAATAGTACAGGTACAGAAGGATTACTCCTCAAGACGATTTAAATAAATGCGAGTCTTGCTACGACGCGATACAGTGGAATTCAGCTCGCACAGCACTACGTACCTACAGTTTTATTCACCTACAAGTTTTGTCTCTTTCTATCGCGTGCCTCTGAACTTTTCTTACGCTGTTAGGGTTGCTGTCTAGTGAAAAAATATTCATCTACTTATTTGTAATGAGGTACGTATGTAGGTAAGTATGCATTCATTATGGAAAACCTTGGGAGTGGCCTTTGTCCAGCAGTGACGCATTCTGAGCAGTAGTCATAGTAGGTTAGGTTCCTATACTATCCTAGGAATTATTGATTACCCACTTGGCCAACATACCTTTCAGCATCTTTGGGAAGCGAAAAAAAAGATGAATCCGGTAGATTACTTTTCGAATTTAAACACCCGAACGCCGCACAATATTTCTTTCTCTTTATGTCCATTTTTAAATAATACTTGGATCATAGAATTATAATCATACTACAACGCACGCCAGCGTCCTGACGAGCGCGCGCGTGACACTCGACTGATATAATACCCGCCGGCGGGGCGCTTCGCTGTAGGTAATTATCGGATGTACCGCGCGGAGTGAGCCAGGCCTGGTTTCGCACAAGCCTAAATACATTTTTATAAACACACAAGCAGGTCTAGTAGGTATTTATTAGTGAAAACCTTTATCCTATAGTTTTTGATCCCAATCCAAATGTGTTCCGTTCCATTTGCATGATCGACAGTTTGTGAGTTAACGAGTTCATAGCACACAATAACAAACCATGAACAAATTTTATGAGCCCCATGAATATTAATGCAAAGCAATCAGATCGGAACGTTATAGCTGTCCTATTTGCGAAATTTTAACCATAATATTAACTCATGTGGTTTACGTTTGAACTAGCTGTGCCCGCGACTTTGTACGCGTGAAAATACCTAGTTTGAATAATTTTACCGTTTTGGCATCATTTTTCATTGCTGATCTAATCCGTCTATTAGTCGTGGCGTAATAGTATACATACAGCCTATAGTTTTCTTCAATAAATGGGCTATCAAACACAAAAATAATTTTACAAAATTCGGACCAGTACTTCCTTAAATACGTGCGTTCAAACAAATAAACTCTTCAGCTTTATAATATGATATAGAGTCTATAGTCTAGATTTAAACGAAGGTCTCTTGAAACAAAAAAGGGTTAGGAGTTGATCGTCAGTCAGTTTTTATTGGTGAGGGGAATGTTATAATCATGTAGCTCTATCAAAAGCTGTTTTTTGCTTCTATTCCTAAAACTCATAAACTAAATCTGCTTCCCAAATGCCTAAAGTAATGACGCGTTGTTTTTCTTTGGTAATTCATTTTTTCTACTCTTATTATGCTTCTTTGTATCATTAAATCATGCAATTATTCGTTACTTATGTATTTTCCAGAGTACAAAGTATTTCTATTATTTAAGCAATGCACTAACTATTGGGCTGTAAGTATTATTGTTATTTTAACTACGACTTTATTTACTCACACACCTAAATACATAATGAACTTCAATTCGGACAAGTCGAAGTCCTCTAACAATATTAATATTACTCAAAATAGGACTCTATTTACACAGGTTTGCATTTAGGTGCGTAACACCTAAATGCAAAATCGAACGGCTGTGCAATTCGTAGTCCCAACAAAAGTGAATTATCAAAAGATCGTACGAGGACTCGCACTTTCCCACGTAAAATGGTCTATTCTGCTAATTTTCCGCCGTAACAACTCGAAATTATTCCGACCACTGAGTCTGTAAGAAACATGGCCATATTGTTACGGCCCTAACCCTGTTTTCACGGAAACACGACTGGAAAAATGTCTTAAGGAAAATTCTTGGTTTGGGTGGGACTGCTGTTTTAATAGCCCTAAAGAAGGTTAAGGTTATCTTCCAGTGTTATGCGAATAAATAAGAGAGTTAAGTAATTTTAAACACTGCACAATTATTTTATTCCGACGTAATAAGGTTTAAATCCCAATGAAAATGTATTACCTATATTCATACATTTTACAAGCAAAAATGTCTGTTAAATGGTTTACAAAAAATAATAAATCGTAGGTTATTCTCGACTTTAACCACATAATAGACATTCCTTTCTAGTCACATAATGAAGTGTTGAACATTTCCCAGCGGTTAACAAAATAAAATGACACTTCTGCGCGTTGCACAACGACATTTTAAACTTAAAACACCCCATTTCCCTTCGAAGGCCGTAAAAAATGCGAACCTTCTCATTTTTCCGGTGAATGTCTTTATCACTTACCCACGACCTCTCTCAAGCCCGAAGAATAATACGAATAGGGCCACCTAAACGAGGTCATCACTCCCGACCGGCTTGTCCGGCACCCTGATTATCTACAGGCATGACTTAGGAATGTATTTTAACCCCTGTTTCAGAATTGAGGTTTTTAGAAACCGGGTCTATGCCGCCTACTTATATATTTTTATCCGGCTGCACGACGCCGCGACGTAAAGAAGAATAAGTAAGTAGGAAATATTTATTAGCATAAATTATGCATGTATTTATGACATCGAACGCGTGAATTATTGATTTTGATGATTATAAACGTCAATTTAGACCCAGAGTACTTTTGTAACGATGTCATCCCGATTCCCAACCGGCTTGTCCGGCACCCTGATTATTTACAGGCATGACTTAGGAATGTGTTGTATGTCTACTTATAGCTTTTTACTCGGCTGCATGATGTAAAAATTGTAATATTTTATAATCGGCGGTTAACATTACGGCTAGCCATTTACAAAAATTAAATGTATAGTAAAAGTACTTAAGTTCCTTTGTTGCGTACCAGAAATCTTACACGTGTGTTTTTGATGATTCTAAACGTCAATTTTTCGAGTGGCGACTACGAGCCGGAAGACGTAGGTGGGCAGACCTCCCATTAGGTAAACCGACGATCTGGTGAAGGTCGCGGCAGGTGCCTGGAATAGGGCGGTGCAGGACCGGTCTTTGTGGAAATTCTTTTTTTTTATTTTATTTGTGGCAATTAAACCTCTCTGGGAGGTTTATTTCTGCCAATGTCGAGTGAAAAATATTGACATAGTTATCAATAGAACGTGGGTGTTTCAGTTCTATTGATTTTTCATGGATTCCGTGGGGTTAAGTATGCCCGTAAGCAGGTTTCGAGACGCCACCGGGTCCAAAGCGGGTTGTTCATACGACAACCCACTCGACACTCGATGCGCGCTCAAATTCGAAGTATTTCAATGTTTTTTATAAATTATCACTTCACTGCACTTTAGAACACAAAATAACACCAAATTTGTACACTAAAGTCCATTAAATAATAAATTGAAACCATTAAAACAGATCGACCATGCTTCCCGTTCAACTACCCTCCACGGAATCGTGGAAATTCTTAAGGGAGGCCTTTGTCACGTTCGGCTGAAACGAACGAACGAAACGTCAATTTTTACCCAGATCAAGTACAATAGTGCGTTTATTTGATTTTGAATGTTTGATTCCTTATAACAAGGTTGTCATTTCTGACCGGCTTGTCCGGCACCCTGATTATCTACAGGCTTGGGAATATACTTACTTACTTCTATCTTTTTACCCAGTTGCACGACGTAGAGTAAGTGAGTATGACTGTGTTTATTAGCATAAAATAACATATTTGAATACCTACTGGTACTGGTGTACTGGTCCTTTGTAGTATCCTAGAGATTTAATCATAAAATTTTACCAAGAAATCTTTACGAAAAATAAAATTTTAGCGATAAGATTATTTCAGTACTTACTTGAAACAATTTTATTTTCACAAGAAAGAGCATAAGTTTTAAAGTACCAGCAATTAATAATTATTACGATCCATTTTGTATAGAAAGTGGATAAAATAGAGATGATTTATTACAAATTTTTAGCCGAATACTTGAGAAGGGTTAAAACGTCGAGATTTTTGTCTGAAATAAATTATCTTAACAAAAAGATAATTCAAATTTTATACCTTATGCTACGGATTATTTTTCTTCAATGTTACCTAGTAATTTACTATTGTAAAATGCTATTTGCGTAGTCTCTGTCTACGATCCATAATAAAAAAGTAAAAAGTATTTTATTTGCCAACAAAAGAATTACAGTTTGTTTATCTAGCGGCTGCTGCACTAAGCTGTGCTTGTGTCGCGGCAGCCTTCACTACTAACGACATCACTGCTGAATGACAAAACGTAGAGTAGGTAATCCACCTACAAAGTGGACCAACGACCTCATTGACCGCCTCTGTGGTCTAGTGGTAAGACTACCTCCTTCAGACGCAGAGGTCCCGGGTTCGATTCCCAGTGGGTGCAGATTTTGCTGTTCAGTTTGGTTGGTGGTTGGTGGTAGGGCTTGTTCTAAGTCCACCTGGCTAGCTACCACCATCTTACCTAAGTCTGTCGCCGTAACAACAATGTTAACAGCATTGTTGTGTTCCGGCAGTTAGAGGTAAGATACGGGACTATTCCCACCTCTCGTTCCCACCACTGCAACTCCTGTGTAGCCAGGATCTACAGCTTGACCGCCACAAAAACCCAACCAATGAAGGTCAAGTTTGTCCCGGGGGAAAGTTAAACTGTCATTGGACCCGCAACGAAATTAATCAGAAGAACATAGGAGGAGTTCGAAATTAAGGTTCGACTTCCCTCCATTGCAAAGCGGATGACAGGTGACAAACAAAGGTTTAAATGCCAATAACATTATTTTGACTACAATTTTTATTGATTTTGGCCTCTAATAAGTCACGTTGCGCGATGGCCAATTTTGTCTCGGTTGATGATGATTTTAATGCCAGTAAAGATACGATTGCCGTGACTCGCTGTGTCATATCCATAACTGTCGACCGATTTTTAACGTCAATTCGCGAACCGAGTGAATTAATGACGACATTTATTTTTGTAAGATACGACGCGGCTTCATTTACTAAGTCGTACTGTGTTTGATCCGGTGCCGTCGAATTATCGTCTAGACCGGGCGAGTCCGATAGTTGTACGCGTTTACAAGACGATGGCGACACATTTGTTGGAGATAATGCTTCGCTACGTGTCCTTTTTCCTACACTAGGCGGAGAACGTTGCGTTAAATTGCTACGTAGAAACACTTCGTTAGCGACGTCGACGGGTTGATCGTTGAACAGAGGCATGACGGACGAGTTTTTAGTCGGGCGCAATGGAAACGCGCACCGCTGACGCAGCGCGCTTACGGTCGACCCGCCACCTCGGTTGGCGCGGGCCGATTTTATCAAACACCCGCAACGAGAGAAAATAAAAAAGATGTTTACTCACCGAATATTTAACCAGAAAACACAAACGAGGCGATAAATAGACAGAATAACTTACAGTTTCCGTAGTTCGTGTCACATACAAACCGATTATTACACTCACAAACACTTATAAGCGATTTATCTATTTTTATAAGCAAAAACTCCCGAGAGCTCCGTACGCTAGCACTACACCGTGCGGGGCGGGGGGGGGGGGGAAGTCTGCGGGGCGGGGGGGGAAGGGTAAGAGGTAAGATAGCCAGTACCTCCGCGGTTGAGGATTCCGGGTGAAGCTCGCTTCCACCTTCGGCCTGATCATTACTTACCATCAGGTGAGATACAGGCCAAGAGCTTCTTCGTCTTGGATAAAAAAAAGTAGCAGAAAGGCGCTGGATGCAGGCCGCTACAAATCGGACGATGTGAAAATCATTGGGGGAGGCCTATGTTCCAGCAGTAGACGTCTGTGACTGAAATGATGATGATGATGATGATGATAAAGTATACTCTATAGAGGAGAGGAGCATAAAATTAAACATTACATTCTCGTAATTCATTCCATGCTAAGTTTTCATACAACTGCAGACGCTGTCATCGACTGCAACGTAGAATTTTGCAAACAAGTTTTCAGTGGGGGTGTTGTAAGTAATTAGACGAAGCCGATTGCAGGCGGGTATCCGTGTACTAAGTATTACAATGTAGATAGATGGAGTAGGGTTAGTTTAACCGAATTTGGTAGTTGAAGATTTGACGGAATCCCATAGTTTCTCTCTTAGAAGACGAGTGACGGAATACGGGGGTTTTCATGCCCTATCCTTCTGAAGAGCCCTACATAATCTGCCTGTCTCCCGCAAGGAGGTATACAATCCTATTTTTCCGTTAAAAGGGTTAAGTCAATTGTAAAGTGGCTTATAGTGACCCCTTAGTACAGCTAAATAAAAAAGTTGAAACCGAACATGGAATCTCCCGCACGTCTTAGTGTAATAATGACGTCATATTTTACAATCTTCTTGTTACAAATAAAGATTGATTTAACTAAGGCTAAGTTAGATTGTTAATACATACTCATCTCTCTTTGGTTCAAAAACCTACTTCGAAAATTGTGATGTATGGTTTTCAACAAAAAGTTTTTTTTTATCCTCATCGAGGAGGCTGTTGGCCTGTATCTCACCTGATGGTAAGTGATGATCAGGCCGTTCACTTTATCATGAGCTATTTTTCGAGCAGAACCTACTGCATCAAGTGCCCTTATCACTGTGTAACTACAGACATTTGGCAAGAGGCAAGTAGAGTTCCAGCTGCAGACATTATCGTAACTAAATACCTCAGTAAACGTTAACGAGCAACTGATGTTACAACCAAAGGTAGATGCATCGCCTCAGTGAAATTAATTAGGGAATAGATTGCTGATTTCAAAGAGTGAAATAGAGAGCTTGTCACTTATAAAAATACTGTGTATAGTAAGCGTAAAGCACTCATGTGCCTTTAATAGGCATTTTGAAAATTATTGTTTTCATAAACAATAATTTTCAAAATGCCTATTAAAGGACGCAGCACACTTATCAACCCGGAAAGGTATAAAAGATCGTAACTAGAACTGTATAAACTCGAAACGGTCAGTATTATTTGTATGAAATTCTATACTGCAACGCACACTTACCCGCACCGTAACGGAAACACTTCGCCTCGCGGTTGACAGTGCACGAAAGGCGATAGGTACGGTAATTCCTTTCCAAGTTGATAAGTGTGCTTTTTTTATGTGACAGGAGGCAAACGAGCTACGTCCTTTATTCTCATTTCGCCGTAGATGTGTGTTCGATCCCCGATTGATCTTCTGAATAAGAATGTTACACCGATGTTACAATTAAAGCTGCAGTCAAGGCATCTTCATTCAACGCATTACAAGCTCATGCATCTTCCCTGTCAGCTACGATTTACTAAAATGAAATAAGGTATATTTATTTATAACTAGCGGCCGCCCGCGACTTCGTACGCGTGGATCCCGTTTTATCCCCTTCATCTATCTTACGCGGTTTAGATTTTTTCATACAAATGTTTTTTTCCGCTAACTCCCGGTCCCGTGGGAATTTTGCAATATCATGTTGTAACTAAGCTTTAAGTTTACTAAGGTACTTGCATGCCAAATTTTAAGCGTCTATCTTACGCGGTTTAGATTTTTTCATACAAATGTTTTTTCCCGCTAACACCTGTTCCCGTGGGAATTTTGCAATATCATGTTGTAACTAAGCTTTAAGTTTACTAAGGTACCCGCATGCCAAATTTCAAGCGTCTATCTTACGCCGTTTAGATTTTTTCATACAAATGTTTTTTCCCGCTAACTCCCGTTTCCGTGGGAATTTTTGCAATATCCTGTTGTAACTAAGCTTTAAGTTTACTAAGGTACCTGCATGCCAAATTTCAAGCGTCTAACTTAAGTGGTTTAGATTTTGCATACAAAAGGATTTTCCCGCTAAATCCCGTTCCCGTGGGAATTCTTAAGTATACTATAACCTGCCCAGGAGTATGAAGAATAACTGTACCAAGTTTCGTTAAAATCCGTCGAGTAGTTTTTGTTTCTATAAGGAACATACAGACAGACAGACAGACAGACAGACAGACAGACAGACAGACAAAAATTTTACTGATTGCATTTTTGGCATCAGTATCGATCACTAATCACCCCCTGATAGTTATTTTGAAAATATATTTCATGTACAGAATTGACCTCTCTACAGATTTATTATAAGTATAGATAATTTATAATAATGGCAACATGCATTTTTCATAACGCCGTAGTAACAGAAGTTTAATATGCTTCACCGAAGACAATCTTGGCTGAATACATGAATTGTTCGTTCAATCATTTAAATTTTTATGCGAACTATTTATAATAAGAGCGTTTTCGTAATAAAGACCAAATTAAAAGTAACATAATTATTTATTTTGCTAAGCTCTCAATCACAGTTTTTTACAATAAAAAATTCGAGTTCCATTTTCAAATAATAAAAACAACTTATTAAAAAGTCTTACAACAGCAGATCACGTTTTAAACACACTCAAAATGCTCAAAAATGTTAATGAAAGTCATTACAAAGTTTTGCTGAAAAAAGGTAACCAAACTGGCAAATAGCAAAATTAAGTCCTGATAAAAAAATTGCGTGTTTGGGCGGGGTTGCAATTACAGCCGATAAGATTAAAGGTCGCAGTTGGTTTGCGCACCAACCGAAAAATAAAAAAATATTGTAAAAAAAAACTCTGTCTGTAAGGTAAACTAGTTGGGATATTTAAAAATTATCATTTACTAGTTACTCTAGTTTTGTTCGAGTTCAAAAAAAAAAATTTTAAACGACACGACTACACGAGATCAGTAGTCCTCGTGAAATCGTCCGGGCCTTTTCAAGGCGAAAGTGAATAGGCACTTACAGGGCAGATACGTAAGTACCATCCTAGACTGCATCTCACTTAACATCAGGTGCGATTGCGGTCAACCTGCCTTGCCTTTCATAAAAAATCGAATCACTATTATTATTAGTTATAACACTAAATAATATATTCCATAAGGTAGAGACAACATAATTAGATTTTAAAATCGAAGTTGAAACAACTAGAACTTGTAAAAACTAATTCGTAGTGACTGTCATGTCGTTTGGTAAACTTAATTGAGTCAAAATTTGCGTTACCGCTGCTGACCTTGAGCAAATGAACAGAAATCTTTACACCATTTTAGACAGCTCCGAGTATAATTTGCATGAATTAATTTAGGTCGACAAAGCGAAAAAGTAGAGGCTTTTAGACGTGATGTGCAAGCGAATCATTAATCTTGGGGTCCAAAAATAATTATGATTCCGAATCAGCTGAGAAAATTGGTTAAATGTTTTCAGTTGTTTTAGAAAGTGTTTTAAAATTATCCAAGAAAATGCATTTTAAAATCATAGTGCACGCAATAGTTTTTTGTAACAAATAACATTGACAAGCTAAATATCTTGCGATTTGAAGAAACGTAACTTTTATTACAAAGTTATGTAATGTAAGTGTAACTACTTATATGGTCCAGTCAATGAATGCTTTAACGACGGTGTAGAGAGAAATCCCTGGAACACAATTTCTGACCTCGGGACTTTATTTAGACTAGTTAAGAGGTGAACATAGTAAAAGTCCCCGCCCTTAGCCCTTGAGCCGGCGGGGAGAGGGGGGTTTAAAGGTACCACTTTTCGGTTTTTCGCTTAATCCTCGGAAACTATGCGTCCTAGTGACATGGCTACTATGAACCAAAAAAAGCTTATTCAATTTGCTACAGGTGAGACAGTCAAGTTTTTCTATATCTTGTATAGTTTTCGCGGCATCTGCTCTAGAAGGTCTGTAATATTGTAAATTTTAATTTTGTCTTACATGTTCCCATCAGGAGAAAATCGACTAAATCAACATTAAGCAAACATTATAGACATGCGGGAGCATGTTTTAAGCCTAGTTCCAGGGAGGGGACTGCATCGTGCGTATATTTAGACGAACTAATTGGAGTCACTTTTGACTCAAAAAGCACTGTGCATTAACACTTCAAATTAGGCTCATGTGTTGAGACTTGCAAGATAAACATCAGCTTTAAATTTAATAAATATACCTCAAACGGTTATTTAGGTATTGGCGTTCAAAAATCAATATTCACATGTACTTTATAGTATATTTTTATAGTCCCTAGCGGATTATCTCTATCTCTAGATACCAAAGAACCTGTAAAAAGATCTGAATGATTAATGAGTTTTCGTAAATTACTAGGTAGTTTTTATTTTATTGTAAGAAATTAACCACTGATATTTTTGGCGTGGAGAGGATAAAAATAAAGGATGATGGGCATATTGGGCGTTAAACCAACAGAAACAAAAAGTATACTAAATTAAAGCTTAATACTAGTACCTCATTTCATAGTATGACAACAATCCTGAAATACGCGGGGATACGGAGATAGAGGTCGATGAATATGCTTTGCATATTCATCGACCATAGACCTGGAGATACAGCCGGATTATACAGGGTGGAAACAAGAAGTTACAAAATCCAAAAATTCAATGTTACCAACTTCCATAATCTGTAACCTATTATTGTTACCATTTGAAAGAGCTCGTGAAGCACTTTCAGAATCAGTAACTAGTTTTTTGATATCTTGTATAGTTTAGAAATAATCGAGTGAGATCACTTATCGTTCCATATGTATAACCACCCTGTATAATCCGGCTGTATCTCCAGGTCACATAGATACATTCCATAGCAGCTGTAATAGACATTTAGGTACATACATTTACCAATTTTGGTGATAAATAGGCATTTTTAACCGACTTCAAAAAAGGAGGAGATTATATGTTCGACTGTATGTATGTTTTTGTATTAGTTTTTGTATAACGCCTGAACAAAAACAAAGGGTAATATTTTGGTGTTATACATAGATTTCGAATATAAAAAATATATAATTTAACTAATTAAGACATGACGAAAAAACTGAGGTATGTCTCGTTTCTGTCGGGTCTGGGTTTTTTTTGTATGGGGTGTGACCGTTCTTCTTTTCATTTAAAAATACAACATCATAATTTTTCTAAAGAAAAATGTAATAAATTCTACTAAAACTGCCAGTTACATTATCACATTTCAAGGAAAAAGTATTTACTCTCTACCGAATACTACAGTCTCGTATTCCGTAGTTTGAAAAGTAGATATACTCGTATGAGCCAGTAGGGGCTTACAGTGTAATGATGAAACTTCGATATCAGAAAATTAGGGATTAAGTAGGTACATTGAAACTCATTGGTGAATGCTCGCCAAACTCCAACGGACCGTGTGTGATAGAAATTGGTATCTTGTTTGAAGACGACTACTGAGTAGTGAGAGTAAATATTGATTAAAACTTGTTGTAAGATTTAAAAGCAATCATTTAAGATAGCCCGTAGACTGCAGACTTTTTGTTGGCTGCTAGTTTGATCAGTATGAACCATGAACTTGATACCTATGAAAGTGCGCTGCGCACACTACACCAATTTGCTATCGTTCGATTATTCATGTAAATTTGAAGGCAACCCAATTATCAGCCGACTAAAAGTCTATAGTCTTTTGTTCTTGTGATCATCACTTATTTCTTAATAGTCCTAATTAAATTAAATGTTTTATATTTACTTTAAACATAGGTAATAAAAGGCATTTATTAGCACTCGAAAAGTCTATATTTAAGGACCTTTTTGCTACATTAACCATTGTATTCTGTTAATTGTCAATTTAGTTCGCAATTAATAGCATCTTGATCTTCAAACAAAATCTCATTAAGAAACTTAAACCTCTTCTTTTAGTACCTAAAATGTTTTAATGACTCTATTTAAAAACATGTTTTCTTTTAAATACACTAAATTCAATATCTGTGTCCTCATTAGTTACACACATTGGAGGCAAGGTAGGTATACCAGTGGACGCACAGAAAACGCTGGGTATTACTAACGAATTTTTAAACAACTTTTGATATGAAGAATGTATTTTTACTCTCTCTGTTTTGACTGATATACGGCTGATTCTCAGCCCATAAATATTATTATGTAATTCCAAAACAACATCCCATATTCCAGAACAAATAACTTGCAAACTTGATTTCGTAGGAAGCCTGTTCAAACACACCATTATAGCATGTTTGCCCAAAGTTGCACTATAAACAACTGAGCCTAGTATAATTGCTGGAACTTGTTTATGTTTTCGTTGTTAATTAATTCAGGTTTAATTAGTCTGTCTTGCGAAATTATTTCCCTTTAAATTATCTTGTTTAAGACAAACGAGGGCTGGTGCGTAATTTGGGACCGTTGGCAGCTTAAAATAAAATATGCTATGGTCTAATGAAAACCCTCCAGTGATTAACCTAGGCGCTTTGATCTTGTTACGTAAATTTAGATTTTATTTGAACTAATGGTAAGGTGATAAATACTGAAGCAAAGCTTAAATTTACTTAAATATTGGTTTAAGTATCAAGACAGAAGAAACTCATTAACTCAGACAGATGGAACGTAAATTAAACTGGGACTTTAGTGAAATGATAAATAAATAAAACTATGTAATAAACGTTAATTAAGTGCTTTATGTGAATCTGAGGTTATTACGATAAGCGAATTATAGTAATAATGTTGATATACGAGTGATTCTTGATTTTCATAATGGTGACGACATATTGAACTTCATCTAGAGACGACTATCGTTATTTCTTAGCGAATAGAGGCTTCTTAAACTAAATTTTCGTCGTCGTGGGTTCGAGTCCCGCCTTAGGCAGTTCGATTTATTCAAATTGATGTTTTAAAATTTAGAGACGACTAGTACTACTTAGTAGATTTATGTATTATGTGACAAAATATAATATAAATTAATTAACACTTTAGGGATATTCCATGTTCTAATAAAATAAACTTGTTAGTTCAATCAACAAACCTTAAAATTAATGTAACTCCTCCCAAACCTCTCTGTCCATGTCCAAGCAGTAGGTCCTGCTCTAGCAGTAGATACTTTAATGTCTTAATAATGGTGTTTATGATCATTGATCAATTTATTGAAGAATGACTATACGTGGGTGAATTACTATGCAAGAGAATTCATGTAGCAATAAAAAATAGAAAAAAAAAGCACAGAATAATCCCTTTTCAGCTAATTCTTTTTTTTAAAATATCCACAATTTCTGTACCTACAATAATTCAAGATTACCATTCCCACGTGTTTCGTAATGAATGTGGCGTTTAAATTAATAGATTACGAGCGTGCTCATTACAGTTTCGGGCTGGACCCCGAATCTGCGGGTACACCCTAATAAATTATAGTGGCGTTGTGAAACACAGAATATTCTTTGCTAAGATAATTGTGACCTTGACTTACGGTGTATAAATCACCCCTAACTTTTGGGTAGCGTTACCAGAATTAACCGCTTTGAACCGCTTTGAATCGGTTCTGTATTTACTTGGAGCGGTTTTTTGGATGACGTCAAATGTTTCATTTGTTTTTGTTGACGGTAGTCGCCCACGGGACTCGGTAATGCGATTCTCGTGTTGCCAGTATGCGGTATAATTAAAATAATAAATCGTATTTTTTCACGGACGGAGGACGGATTGATTTTCAGTTGTTTCTTTATTCTGCTTTTCCATATTATTTTTTTATGATAAAAAAGGTTTACCTTTTGTTCGTTTACATACTTTGAAGTGCTTCTAGTACAACTGCATCTATGTATGAATAGTAATGCTCGTAAATTCTGTAAAAAAAAATACAAAAAACACGTAACAGATTAATGTAAAAGGTTTTAAAATGTATTTCAAATGAAATATAGGCGTTTTATTTTAATTGAGATTTCACTGCAAAGGTTTATTTGCGACGTCGCTTCTGTTGCAAATATAAAATTGCGTTGTTACTAATTGATAGACTTGTGGCCAAATTCTATCTGAAACTTTTAGCTACAGTAAGACATAAATACTACAGTTTGCTATAAAGCTGTAAAGGTGCTATTTTTCAACAACTGACGTTTCTATATTCGCGCCAAACCGACCGAAACCTCTAAAAAATTGAGAATAATATGAGGAATGCACGTCAAATCGGGATATTTGCGTCAACGCCCCACTTCCATTCGACGCGAACTCCGCGGTTTTGTAGAAACGCGAACTCTTTCAAACTATCTAAATGCTATTTCTATAGCGACGCTAATGTGACTTGAAAGACCTTTGGAAAATCTTTGGGTTACGTAAAGATTCAGTAATGTCTCTTTAGGAAAATGTTCCAGGAAATAACGTACAGTGTACCTACCATGAGTTTACGTTAGGTATGCTCGCTAGCGAGTACGTCAAAAATCTCTATGAAGATTTTGTTTCTTGAAAGTAGCCGCTTGGGGCGCTGCACAATATGCCATACAATTAATGTCATTTTTTTTACGCAGTCGCTAGCGAGCACACCTAACGTAAACTCATGGTAAGCACACTGAAAAATTAAATAACATGAGATAAAAAATTACATTTGGCACTCATTGAGAAACACGAAAATCAGGTAAGTAGTAAGTAAGTTTGAAAACTTTCATTTATTTCTGAAGATTTAGCTTTAAGATTTCACATTACAAGAGTTGTTGGTTTTTTAGTTTAATCATAAAATTTACGGAGCAAGACTTGAGGCAGTTTTTAAGAAAAATTTCGCTTTACGATACTTTTTTTCTGTCAATTCATCTTACTAACAAACATTGATGAAAAATATAATATGACGCAATAAAACCCAAAAAGGTGTCTCCTTTTTTGGCAGTAGCACCCAAATCTCTTGTAAACATTTACACCTACTCACTTGTAAATATAGAGTGATATATTGCCTAGAAACTGTTAGAAGTGCACGTCAAATCGGCATACCTACTTATTTGTGTCAACGTGCCCTACTTCCATCCGACCCAGTCTGTGGTTTTGTAGAAAAAGGCGCTCTCTTAAGGTCGATTCACACATTCAGTGAAGCTCTGTGGCTTAGCTGTTTACTTTCAGTGCTACAGTGCTGCATCAGTGATAAATTCAGACACAATCAATTCACAGAGCTTCAGCGGTAACGATGTAGGCATGACACTAAGGCTGAGTTGCACCACCTAATTTTTACCGTAACTGTAACGATAACCGGTGTTTTTTGTATGGAGTTTAAAAGATGACGGTGCAACCCAGCCTAAGAGCACTGACGTTAAAAAGTGGGGATGCGTTCATAGAGAATGTCATCATCGTTAATTCAGCAATATGACGTCCACTGCTGAACATAGGCCTCCCCCAATGATTTCCGTATTGACCGCGTCTTCCTGCTACCTTCATGAGTATGAAGAATAGAGAATATTACCTATATGAAATAATATTTCGCACTGTGGCATCAATACATACCTATTTTAGAAGCCACGATCGCCGAACCCGAACGGTGAAGGGGTCGGACTGGCCGACTCGTGATCCGGGGAGCACGGGTTCGGTCCCCGCCGCTGTTCGACTATTGTAGTGAGCTCACTCGTGACACAAGCATATTTAGCTTAGTTCGAGGGGCTAACGGGAGTATTAGTAATTTGTGTAATATCAAAAAATTGATTCAGAAAAAACATCTGAATCGACCTTTAGGCTATCTAAAAGCTGTTTCTATAGGGTAGTGAGGTTAATGTGACTTGAAAGATGTTTACAAAGTAAGACCCTTGGAAAATCGTTAGGTTACGTAAGTAGTTTAAGTTAGATTTGTTTTTCTACTTTAGCTGAGATGACATTTTCAATAGAACGGGGTTAAAGCTGTGTAAAGTGCGTTTAGCTAAATGTTAATTATTAGCAATTTTTTTCACTGCATTTCATTAATAACTTTAACAGGTCTACACATATTCTAGCATAAAAGCTGCTTTTGAGGTAAACTAAGTTTTGAAAATAACACTTGTTACTAACATTAGTCATAAGTTTATATTTCATTTGTACTAACCCATGCCATGGACCAAATGTTGTCTGAAATAATAAAATGTTTGAGTTTGAATTTTAAAATTAACTTCAGATTTCAAGAAGCACTTATGATTTTTCCTGAAATGCACAGAATTTAAAAATATTTTTCCCACTCTATCATCTTTGTTCGAAGAAAACTGCATAATTTTATTGTGTTTTAAAAGTACTTATTTTATAAGGTACTTTTAACATTAACAAAAATAACTGATAAAATGAAACAGACATCGTACTATGTATTTTTAAAATAAAATAAATATTTCCACCTAATTATTCCAGGTCTTGAATGTGCAAATTGGTGATACCACAGGTTTCATTTGAAAATATTTAATTTAAAGAGGCGAGACGGCAGGAAATGTTGAATATTATTAATATTAATTTAATAACACGTTTTCGTATGCAGTCATGGACATGCGAATATGACCGCGAAGTAATCATGTTAAAAAAGTCGCTGTATTAGACAGTGTCCTATTTTGCAATTGTAACAAAAGATAAAAAGTTTAAATTCGTTTTAAAACATGCAAATAAATAAAACAATTACCAGTTACCTAAAATTTCATGTCTATATTTTTAATGGATTTGTTCTGAAAACCAAACTTCTATACGCAGTCCCAAAAATGTTCAGGCTCTATTACATTTTTATTTCAAAGACACAAGCAAAAAAATAATAACACTTTTTTTCCGTAAATATTGGAGGGTTAAAGGTTGTAATGCCGGGTTTACACTGATAACGCGTGTCGTATTACGAATATTACGATGCATGAGAAACAGAATAAGTGTCAATATTATGCATGAAGGCGAGCACGGCACTCTGACGTAATGCTTTCTGACAATAGTGTGCACGCTCCTTAACAAAATATTTTCTGTGTTGCCCTAAAATATACTATCGGGATTCGGTGTTACCCTTTTGAAAAATATCCAAACGCCTGTATTCACAAACATTACTATGAGGTCTCATAGTGCGCGTGGACGCACAGGGTGACACATGAACCAATCACAGAGCTCTATTCAACGCTGTGCGATTTTCTGCTTCACTTAAGCAAGCATCGTTTGTGAATACGGGCGTAGGTATTCAGTATCCATATTAAGCAACAAAATCTTAACTTCAATCTAACTAAAGTAAAATTATGAACGTATTATTTAAATTGTTTATTCTAGCAAAATGTCTTTATTAAAGTAGTCACAAAAGATGAAATAAAGCAGCTACCAATTTATTTATAATGGCACTTGAAAGATGATTTAATTGTGTTTCATTTTGTATTTGATATTTCATCTGTAAATCATTCACATAACACCTGGTAACTAAAACAATGCCAATAAATTTTAACTTAGTTTTAGCTAGAATAGATGAAAATGTATTAATCTAAATGATTACATTATTGCGCTGTAGCTATTGTGAAGAAAACAATATCTGTAGCTATCGTTAATTAAGAAAGCATTTATTTTAGAAACTTCATTACATAATATTAACCCTCATTATTGTAGATTTTACTTAATATTTTTTTATATGATTTAAGCGAAGAAGTGACTACAATGATATTTATGAGTAAAAGGCAGTCATTCATTTTCCTTTATAAGTTTAACGAGCATTTATTTCATAACAAGCTTCAATATCTGTTGTTTAATAAGCCAAAATGATTTATTTTCTTCTTTATTTCAAATTATAAGAAACGAATGCTCATAATATTTTCGAAATGTTTCATTGACGTGGAATTATTTCATTGCCATATTTTCCAAGGAATTCCCTCTTCGTTTTCCCTTAAAGATCAGAACACAGAAATTGCTTGTCGAATTCCGCATTTTTCTCCCTTTTCTTGTTTTGATTTGATTGATCGTAATCTGAAAACAATAACTCAAGTGTGTGCCTGACGGACCGGCAATAATAAAAGAGTAAAACGGCGATTCAGTCAACGTTTCAAGTGTTGCTGTGTAAAATCAGTTTATCTTACCTACTGTGCTGTAATTGATTATTGGTCTGCGGTAAGTTTGACAGATGACACTGACTTTTGCTTTCGCGCCACTCTTGGCGACTTGCGGCCGCTTGGAGGAGCACCTTGGAAGCTTCAAGATGGTTACTCCAAACTTATGCCTGTGTTTTACCACCTACCTTAGGTACAGTTACTAGTTTAAGAAATCTGGGTATTAGTCAGGAAAAAATTATGTAGATTATACATTTTTTCGGTCGGATAAATAAAATTTTTGCACTCAAAAGTGATTTTGACTAACGCCCTTGGTCAAAACTACTTTAGACTGGAAAAATCAGTCAAGTGATATTGACCAAGAGCATCAGTCAAAAACCACTTTTGTCAGATTTTTGCAGTCAAAAGTGGTTTTGACTGATTATGAGTTTTGATTGTAACATAATACAGAAATATTGTTAATGTAAAATAATAGCATTTATGACGGCCTCTAACTTAATGCCCTGATCAGCTCTATTATCTGAAGAATGTAATAAAAAATTTTTAAATTTCGCATTTAATAAGTAAAGCAATTTGTGTTATGTAACATTCCTGGAAATATTAAAAATTCATCTCAATTTCATATCAAAAAGATTGGGATACATTTAAACCCTTTGAGTTGTGGAACAAAGTGACTTAATTTCCATACTAAAGGCCCATGTGTTGATTATGTTACGGACTTAGGTAAGTAACTGGTAACGTAAGCGGAGTGAATTGAAAATTATTCAGTACTGACCCGTTTTTGAACTTGTACTGCTTTTGCTAGGTTCTGAAATGAACGTATGTTACTGTAGGTAATATTCTTCGGATTAATTTGTGTTTGAATAGATGTAGATTTGTATGGGCGGATCCCACTAGATGGACCGAAGATTTGGTAGAGGTCGCGGGAAGTACCTGGACGCGGGCAGCATAGGACCGGTTGTTGTGGAATTCCTTTGAAGGCCGTTATCCAGTGCAGTAGACGTTATTTAGCTGAAACGAATAGATGATCAAATTATTCTCCTCTTTCTTTATCTTTTACATTCTGTAGATTGACTTAAAATCGTAATGGGTATTAGCTAAGACACGCGGTAGGTACATCTTAAATCTTATCACCATTTACCTGGTTTTATTCGGACTTAGAAAAAATAAATTTAAAATATCGCTATAGAACTACCTATCTTACGTAAACTCCGTTATAATAGCTACTTCAAGGTGTTGTAACAAGGTGAAGTAAAACTCCTTACGTATCAAAAATTATCATCTCATTTCAAGAGCAGCTGAACTAGACAGTTAGTTACCATAATCTTAGACAACGATAGTTAACTCAAACTCAAGACATAAAATTATTTACACTCAAACTCATCCACTCAAAAGTGAATTGTGCATCTTGAGAAGTTAAAAAGATGAAAAACTAAAGCCATTCCTACCGCTACTAAATGAGAGTCTTCTCAAAACAATACTGTCTTTCACCGGGCGCCTTTGAACACGCTCAAAGCCCGAACTGGGGCCGGGTTTTTCGCATTATTGTCCGCAACGCGGATGAAACATGCATTTTTGCGGAGTTTACACCTACCTACCTATCTACGTACTTTCTGTAGTTGTGCTAGAATGACTTGATTATGTAAAAGAATTAGAGCTTATACTGAAAGATGAAATTATTATCAAGCAATACCATATAACCCTAGCAAGTTAGGTGTGAAAAAAAAAAGGAAAACTTTTATTGAAAAAAGAATAATTACAACAACATTTAAATATTGTAGTTCAGTTCAGTTTCAATTTTTCCGGTGGAACCACTTTCTCAAACGCGACCAAGTTGAAATGTTTCAATCACCGTGTCATTCGTTAAATTTAATTCAACTGTCTTTTTCAATTTCATTCTTTCATTCGCTAAAATCCAAAAATCTTAGCTCTTTGGTAAATGGAATCCCGAATTGTTGACCTTTAGTCAAAATATTCACTTAAACTCAATTTAGGACAACAAAAGCAACAGCTGTTGATACATTGAAATGAAGCGGCGAAATAAAAGGAATCTCAGAAAGTGTAGCATTTGCATCGAGTCGAGTTTATTTTTCCGAATCGCGCTGTGTAAAAGTTTTAACCCAGTTTCAAGTAACGCGTTTTATGTTCCTTACATACTGGTTGCTTAACGAATGCGAACAAATCTGAGCGATGATTCGTGGATTCATTAATTTTATTCTGAAAATGAGAGGAGTATGTAATTACTTTTAATTACGTATCACAGGCGGCATGAGATAGTAAGATGAAGTCATTAAAACTAACGCACTTTCCCATAGTGTTAGCATAGTTAGTAACTTATAAGTACCTCCTAATCTGTGGCAATAGTTAGCAGTTTGAACACATCAATAGAAAACTGCGATTATTATGCGTGTTTTAAGTCCCTTTGTTCTGTTTTTCTTTTTTCTTTTTGTGTCAAATAAAGTTTTTCTTATCTTCTTATCTTAAATAGTCAGTATTATGTAAATAGTAGTCCGCGCCACAACCACACAACACGTTAGTATTATTCACAAAATATTGTTTCACTCTGGATTGCCCAAGCCATCACTTCCAAGTGTAAGACAATTTATATTTCAGATGCAAATTGCCAAATTGAAAAGCTTTCTCGACTTTCCCAAACTTGAGTGCCGAAAGCCTACCATGATTCAACATAAAACACCAATCCGAACAAGTTGGGTTACGGACCAAATCGTCTGTGAGCACGTACGCAATGATTTAGTCAGAGAAAAGTGTCTGCCGGTGAAATGTGGGCAAACTTGAGCATTCGCCGGGAATACAAACGCCCATGTAAATGTTGTTTTTGATATTTACACGGCTAACTTTCGGCACACCATAAACGGGGGATGTAAGCCAGAACAAACGTGTCATAATATCCATTTTACACCATAAATTGATGATTTTTGTACAATTTCCTGAGGCGTTTTTCGATGTGCACACATTTTCAAGCGCACCTATTGAATCCAACCTATATTCCTCCTTGAAACGTACTTTTTAGGTTCTTAACGAAACTAACACACAAATATGAAATGATTTAGTCAGAGTAAAGTGTCTGCCGGTGAAATGTGGGCAAACTTGAGCATTCGCCGGGAATACTAATGCCTATGTAAATGTTGTTTTTGATATTTACACGGTTAACTTTCAGCACACCATAAACGGGGGATGTAAGCCAGAACAATCCGTGTCATGATACCAAATTTACACCACACCATATTTTTTATACAATTTTCTGAGGTATTTCTCGTAGCGCACCTAATACAAAAGCACCTCTACAATCGCATCTAAAGAAGCGCACTTAAATTATTCCTTGAAGTGCACTTTTATGTTGCTAGTACCAATGCGTTTCATTGAGAGCACTTGAAAATAGGTGCGCTTTGGGAGAATACCTCAATTTTAATAACTCAATTAGCAATAAACGTGAATTTATTGCACTCTTTTAGCACCAAGATCGTTAAGAGAGGATTGTTTATAGATTATCACTTTAGTAGTATTAGCTGGTAATAAAATTAACTACTTTATCCAATTTTTTATTTCCACATTTATTTATTTTCGCTATGGTCATAAAATTACCCAGGTTTTAGTTGGCAGAATTATTTTACTTTTATCGTTGATCTTAAAAGCACACAATCGTCCGCCATCAAGTAATGTCATCAACTCTATGCTACTTCAGTTAGTTCTTATTGACTTTATGTACCAAAGATTTTTCTCACGTCCATCAAGTTCCATTTACTACGGTACTTTCCAAAACTAGGTTTAGAAACTTTAAAAAATTCACTTATATTTTTTGTCTTTGGGCTTCTTGAGTAGCAACCACAGACTGGGAGACGTGTGAAGGTTGCGGGAAGCACCTAAATGAGGGTAGAGCAGAATCGCGTTGAGGATATCCTAGCATCAGAGCTATACTGCTCATTTTCTTGCCGTTTAGTAGTAATGAAATGACATCATCATCATCATCAACAGCCCTTTACAGTCAACTGCTGGACTATGAGCCTCCTCCACTATAGGGTTTTGCCCTAATCCCCACGCTTGGCAGGCGTGTTGGAGATCGCAGTTTAAAAGATTGATGTTTTTCAGAGAGCGCTGCTGCCCGCTCTCTGTTTGATGTGTAGTCCCTAAGTCGCCTCTTACGACACCCGTGGGAAGAGTAGGGGTTGGTGACAAATGTCTACTCTGCCGTCACCACACGGCTTGAAATTGCTTTTGAAATTTGAAATTTTCAATGATGTGACATAGAATGGCATTAAAGATAAAAAATATATCTTCTGACGCATGGCTGTTCTTTTCGCACTGTACTAGGGCGAGGGTCGAGTTAGCAGCACGCGCGTTGGTCCTAAGTCACCTAAATCATATACCTGCGAAGTTTTTCTGTTACCCTAAGGGGCGATATCGAACGTGCCTAAGGTGCGCACTGTCTCATTACCAGAGTATAAGTTTTGATTGATACGCCATCTTCCCCATTTGCTGGAACAATGAGGTAAGTTTGTAGTCTGCAATACATATTTTATTATCTGTTTAAGATACCTACTTTACAACCTCCACGGCGTCGATAACTGGCGAGAGGTGGCGCAGAACAGTCGTAATTGAAAATTCTTATTGTCAGAGGTTAAGACACACTTTGGGTCGCTGAGTCATTTTAGTTAGTTAGGATATCTTCAAAAATTTTTAACACATAGGTACTAGGTTTCGTCCGCGGCTTCGTGCACGTGATATTTAGTTTGTCACAGAAAGACTGACTTACATAACTCTTATCATTACATCTTTATAAATTAAGCCTTTATTTTATTCTGGTGGACAATAATGTTTTACAAGCATCTCTAATAGAGAATCATTATCTATCCATCCATCCTCACAAATATTCACTATTGGAGTAATAAATCTTATTGAAACTTTTGGAATAATACTATAGAGTTTGATATTTTAAAGTTTAACTAAATTTTGAAGCACTGAACTGAACTGGTCAGTAAGTAATTGAGTTAAAACAAATTCGGATTCAATAAACACAAATTTTAGAAGATTTAGAATTTAAACGGTTCACAAAAGTGTTAGTGATTCAGTTTAGTTTTTGGAGCATGAATTTTGTATAAGCTACAAGCACTGGCACCAGATGTTTTAAAGGTTTCATGTTAGCTAATGTAGGATGTGAAATGGGTTACGCTGAAGGTGCTATACTGCAGTAATATTAGCCAATTATGTAGCGCCATTCAATATTAGGAATCCTAACGATTTTCAAGATCGTTTATTTAAATGTTTTTTAGAGTTGTGAAATAACAAGCACACGTTTGATTTGAACTCTTTTCTAATTAAAACCACGTGTGAACTTCATGAATGGACTAAAGACCTAGATATTATTTTGTTTTCAAGGTTCAGTTTTTCTTACAAAATAATGAGAACGCTAATTTTAGTTTGGTCAAAGTTTATAAGGAACCAGCGGCCGCCCGCCGCAACTTCGTAAGCGTGGATCCCGTTTTACCCCCTTAGGGGTAGATTCGTAAAATCCTTTCTCAGCGGATGCCTACGTCATAACATCTACTTGCATGCCAAATTTCAGCCCGATGCGTCCAGTGGTTTGGGCTGTGCGTTGATAGATCACTATGTCAGTCAGTCAGTCAGTCAGTCACCTTTGAGTTATATAGATAGAAGATGAAAATGTACAGTTCAAAACATTTATTTAAAGAATTTGGGGTGATAATTGATGTAGGTATAATTTATTGATTTTGATAGTCGTATATTTTTTTGTTCAATAAGATTACGTCTGTCAATACTGTGTACAAATAGCAGTTTAATTCTAACATTACAATAAAGTATTGCCAGCCACAAAAACAAAATATTTAAGCGCCGAGGTGAGTGCAAACAAAGGTACCACAAATTAGGGTAAACAATTTCCAAATTGAATTTGATTGAAACAACACCAAATTCCAAAATGTCTTCATCAGAGAATTCTCAGTCGTTATACTGGAGTTTTAAAAGCTACTAGATAAACTGATTGCGAACTTTGTTTTCTGAGGAGTTTGCTGAAATTCGTCGTCTATAAAGTTTGGTCCAAATATTTTATTTAAATTTTTTAGCTGGCAACTTTGTTGAATGAAATAAGTTGGTTTATTTATCGTACTGTTACTGCAAACCTTTTACGTTGTTTATAGTTAATTTTGAAGATTAAACTCAAAGATAGTTCGTTTACAATTTATTAAATCGGTTTAGTGAACTTTAAATCTACGAGTATTTGGCTCAAAATAATATCGTTCGTTCGTTCGTTTTAGCCAAATGACGTCCACTGCTGGACAAAGGCCTCCTCCAAGGTTTTCCACAATGAACGGTCCTGCGCTCCCCACATCCAGGCTCTTTCCGCGACCTTCACAGATCGTCGGTCCACCTAGTCTGTAGGAGGCCTGCCCACGCTACGTCTTTCAGCCCGTATCAAGTCCGCCCGGCTCACTTGAGCCGTTATACTTATAAATGACCATTAATTTTAATGAAAACTAATTATAACATCAATCCCTTGTAAAATATTATGACTTAAATCGTTTCTTCTTATAGATGAGTTCATAGCTATTAGTCCAGTAGAATTAGCTTTTAAATCGGAAATAATTCCTACAAAAGATTTTATTGTTTTAATGGCTTCATTGGTTGTCCATTAAGACTCTCCTAAGTTTTCGACTTCGACGGAGTTGTGCTTAAGTGGTGGGGGCCCCCGAAAGAGGCATTTTTTCGGTTTTCCGGTTATACCGCGTAAAGGACTTACCCTATCAAAAAGTAGTGTTCATGACGGTTGAAGGGCACTTAATCCTGCATTGAATAAGACCAAATTCATATGTTTTGGACAAACCGTTCTCGCGCTAAAGTTCGGCAAAGTAGAAAATATACGTATAATTAATGACCCTCTCCACGTCCAATGGTTTGTTACTCACAGGCTTCCAAGTCTTGAAAAGGGCCACCTCAACCAGTGTAACCCTATCAAGGCTTACGAGCTTGATGCGCCTATCCTTGTTTGTCCCAGCCGTTCCTTAACTGCGGTTGCTGCAGGCAGCCACATTAGGTAACACAGAGTCGTTCAGGAGAGTGCCAGGAAGAGGTGCAGCAACCGCAGTTAAGGAACGGCTGGGACGAACAAGGATAAGCGAATCAAACTCGTGAGCCTTGTTAGGGTTACACTGGTTAAGGCGACCCTTTACAAGGCTTGGAAGCATTCGGTTAACAAGCCATTGGACGTGGAGAGGGTCATTAATTATACGTATATTTTCTACTTTGCCGAACTTTAGCGCGAGAACGGTTTGTCCAAAACATATGAATTTGGTCTTATTCAATGCAGGATTAAGTGCCCTTTAACCGTCATGAAGACCACTTTTCGATAGGGTAAGTCCTTTACGCGGTATAACCGGAAAACCGAAAAAACGCCCCTTTCGGGGGCCCCCACCACTTAAGCACAACTCCGTCGAAGTCGAAAACTTAGGAGAGTCTTTATGGGCAACCAATGAAGCCATTAAAGCAAAAAAATCTTTTGTAGGAATTATTTCCGATTTAATCAATTTTTGTGTTTAATTCTACTGGCCTATATAGTTTATAGCGAGCAGGTAAAAGATAATCTTACTAATTTAATATTTATTTGAAACTTAACTATATGAATGAGTCTTGATTGACTTACTTTGACTTAAGGTCCTATGTCCCCTAGATGGGGCAGAGGGCGTCCACACAGTCCTCCATCGCGTTCGGTCTTGAGCTTCGCGTTTGATCTCGCTCCAGGTCTTGCCGATTTTCTTCGCCTCGTCTGCCACATGAGTTTATGGTGAATACACATAATTATACCGTAAAACTGAACCTCTTTGTAGGTACTTCAATTAATTTAGGAGGGAGAAAATTATTATTCTCACGTAATTTTTCCCCGAAGTGGGATTTGACAGCGCAACCACAGTCTTGCCCAAAATGTAATTTGACTGCACAACCACAAACCATAGCCATGCCACCTATATTAATAAATAACTGAATAGTTTTTTCTACTTTTCTCGTAACTTAGACCAAACTATACTGCGCGAAGTTTCACAGTACGTCTGGAATTAGTTTCGTCTTCTATTTAAACTATGACGATTTCGGAGTCAGTTCCAGAACCTAAGCTGGAACGGAGTAAAAACGGTTTGCTTTGCATGTGTTGTTGCCGATATTGCTAAGGCTCTCACACACTTAAGCGTTTACTTGTAATTTTCACGAACTTTCGCGTCGATTTCGCTTCATAAGACTGAATGGTGAATTTCAGATAAAAATATCTCAACTACCAAGCTTTTTAATGTTTGTAAATGTGTAACGTCATGGTGAACATTCAAAGCTTAGGTATTTATGTTTTTATGTTGTAGCTAATAGAAGTATTTTATACTTTATACGGCCTTATCTCATATCGTCGCTTGCCTCTCTAACTGACGTAACTGACATTTTGCAAAATTTTCAGGCGATTGGACAGATCGATTCGTCTTGCGAAATTAGATTAAGATGGTGTAGATAACTCAGTTTCGAAAAAAAAATTCAGATACGTCAGTTAAAGAGGCATGCGACGATATGACCATAAGCAAAAACTTAGTTCTTCTACGTAGCCTGATCTCAATATTGAAGTTTTAGATATTCCAATACAAATTGACTCTAAAGTTCATCTAAAACGAGTATTGTATTAAGTTATTAACTGTTAAACATTAATAATGCAAAACAGTTGTTTTCCATTTGAAATATTATTTAATCACCATTGATTTTGGTTGTCCGTTTGTATTGTTTGATCAAACAGGCTTAATGCAAATGCTCCACAGTTTAAACAACAACTGGCCCAGTTACAACACTGATGACGTACGTGACAGTCAGTGACGGGATTACTTTGATTTGTACGAGTACTTAGCACTTACGAAAAGAAATAAACAGATAAAAAGCTTAGGAACGAGCAAAGTTTAAAGATTTTTATAGATTTCAAATAATCTTTACACTGTTTTAGAATAAAATTAAGTAAATTTTTATTTGCCTATTAACTATTTCAAAGTAGTTCATCTTATGTGTTTTGAAAATGTTTAAAAGTAGGTACTCATGGTAGGTTCACAATTTTACAATATTAATGCTTACTTTGGCTGATATGAGTATAGGACTCAAATCAAATGCAGTGAGTAAACGCCCTTACACTACAGGTTTTTATATTTTAAAGCCTACATTCTACAAGACATATTATGAATTAAATTACACTTTTAAATGTAATAGGTAAGTTTCCACGCCAAAGACAAAACACCGTTACACCTTCTGGCATATTCCCGACGGCCTCATCTAAATGGATGGGCATATACAATCTTGTAACTTATCTTTAGAACGCATCTTTAGTGGTTTGTACAGTGGGATACGCAAATATGTTAAAAAGGTGTAATAAAAGTGGTTCATTTTTTTAACAGAGTAAATCCTGCTAATATAAATGCGAAAGTTTGTAAAAATGTACGTTTGTTACTATTTCACGCAAAAACTACCGAGCGGACTTTGATGAAACTTTACAGCAATCTGTACTGTCACTTTAATTAAATACCTACATGCATTATTTGCAAATGTGTGTTTCCGAGCCGTATGCTCGGAAACGTGGCCTTTCAGTATAGGCCTTATAAACAAGCTCAAAATTTCACAGCGTGCTATGGAGAGGGCTATGCTCGGTGTTTCTCTACGAGATCGAATCAGAAATAAGGAGATCCGTAAACGAACTAAAGTCGCTGACATAGCCCAACGGATTAGTAAGCTGAAGTGGCAATGGGCAGGGCATATAGTACGCAGAACTGACGGCCGATGGGGTAGCAAGGTTCTGGATTGGAGGCCACGTACCGGAAAGTGCAGCATAGGATGTCCACCCGCAAGGTGGACCGACGACCTCATAAAGGTAGTGGGAACAGGAAGGCGCTGGATGCAGGCCGCCACCAACCGGCCATTGTGGAAATCTTTGGGGGATGCCTATGTTCAGCAGTGGACGTCCTGTGACTGAAATGATGATGATAATAATGATAATTTGCAACTATCGATCGATGGTGATGATTATTTTCGATTTAGTAAGAGTGAAATACCTAAATTTTCATCTGTGAAATACTTTCACCCAGCTTTTAATTGATAATGTACAGTAATCTACGCGGTTGAGTGTATCGGTGCTATCAATTCCATTATTTTGGATTGAGGTTCCCTTTATCTAATAGTTTAACTTATACAATAGGTAAGCCGTATCATTTGATGTTCATGTGTTTGCTTTTGAACGCGAGTCATTTCAGGCCTTTGTTAACAATAACTTAACAATAACAGTTAATGCGAATGGGGTAACTTAACTACGTAACAATAATAGTACTTTTTTGTTATGAGCAAGTTTCAGTTTATCAACTTTTATGGATTCATGGACGTGGATGTCCACGAGAAAACAAGAAGTGGTCATCTAATATAGGTACTTACTTGTCTATATCTATACTAATTTTATAAATGCGAAAGTAACTCTGTCTGTCTGTCTTGCTTTCACGCCTAAACCAATGAACCGATTTTGATGAAATTTAGCATACCTACACATAGTTTGAGTCCCGGGAGAGGACATAGGATAGTTTTTATCCCGGTTTTTGAAACAGGGACGCGCGCGATAAGGTTTTTCTGTGACAGACAAAATACCACGCGGGCGAAGCCGCGAGCGGGAAGCTAGTTTTCTAAGAAATAGTAAAAATAAAGACAGAAAGTCATTTAATTTGTCTCATATTTGGGGAATGTACGTATCATAAGTCTTATTTTAAAAAGATGCCAGTGATTTGAATTTCACCCTGTATAATAATGTTAGACAACATGCTAAAGATTATACCGAGAATTTCTGACGACGAATTGTAACTTAACTTCAACACCTAGTCCTTAGATTTTGCTTTGTTAAGCCGAATTCAAAGCCGAACACTTCATCAACTTACGGTAACGAAATTGGTTTTTGTAGGCATAAAGTTTCATCAAAACTTCTAATCCCATTCATTTGAACCGAAAAGTTACCCGATGGCTAAAAGATGAAAGTTACTCGTAATAATCTTGATTTATGCCCTACTTTGCCCATTCATAGTGTTCTATAATTAGAGAACATTCTTCACAAGCTTTTGTGAAACTTGTTTTTATTTCACTGTTGAGTTAAGTATATTGAAAAGGTTCAAATGATATTGTTATTAAAACCCTCTCTCTTAGGGCCCTCGCCCATAGCGACTTTTTGTAGCGATGCAGTAGCGATTGTGTCGCGAGTTCGCATCGATATAGTTGCTATGCAGTCGCTAGCTGTGTGCCCTCGCCCACATAAACGCGCTTTTGTCGCGATGCAAACGCGATTCAGTAACCCTCCCTCCATTCTCTCCCCGATGTCGTGCTACACGGTCGCGCGTTTGCGTCGATACGGTCGCGCTGCTGTAACGCGTCAGTAGCGTGTTGGCATCTCTTCTGTAGTGCGTTGCAAATACGACTAACGTGCATTTGTAGTGATGCTGTCGCTCGTTAACGAAACGCGCGACAGCAGCTCTACACAAAGTCGCCGTGGGCGAGGGCCGTTAGAGGCGGTAAAAATCGTATTTGTCAATATAGTACCATGGCATACAAATTGAACACTGGGGTCATAATTGCAATTACAATGGGAAAAAAATTGCAGCAAAAATTAGTGTAATGTGCTATCGTCTGTACGTTTACAAGAACATTCAATAGGTACCTAAAAACTAACCCTAAAATCTATCTATACTTATAATAAATCTGTAGAGAGGTCAATTCTGTACATGAAATATATCTTCAAAATAACTAACAGGGGGTTATTAGTGATCGATACTGATGCCAAAAATGCAATCAGTAAAATGTTTGTCTGTCTGTCTGTCTGTCTGTCTGTCTGTCTCACTGTCTGTCTGTCTGTCTGTCCGTCTGTATGTTCCTTATAGAAACAAAAACTACTCGACGGATTTTAACGAAACTTGGTACAATTATTCTTTATACTCCTGGGCAGGTTATAGTATACTTAGGAATTCCCACGGGAACGGGAGTTAGAGGGAAAATCCTTTAGTATGAAAAATTTAAACCGCTTAAGTTAGACGCTTGAAATTTGGCATGCAGGTATCTTAGTAAACTCAAAGCTTAGTTACAACAGGATATTGCAAAATTCACACGGGAACGGGAGTTAGCGGGAAAAAACATTTGTATGAAAAAATCTAAACCGCGTAAAACGGGATCCACGCGTACGAAGTCGCGGGCGGCCGGCCGCGGCCGCTAGTCACACATAAATGTATTTTTTATGCAACATCGAACCCTGGAACGTCATGATAATATGCACGGAGAATTATGACTGTCGGGTCAGACACACTATAATTTACATGTGAATAAACAATACATATTCTGTAAACATCTGAGATGCTCGGAGCATGTTGATTGTTGACGAACATCATAAAATCAACATATTTTACATTTACGCAGTAACTGGCGTAACTAGTTTATCACAATAACTAGTGAATTTAAATAAATATAACTCAAAGGTGACTGACTGACTGACTGACATAGTGATCTATCAACGCACAGCCCAAACCACTGGACGCAAAGGGCTGAAATTTGGCATGCAGGTAGATGTTATGACGTAGGCATCCGCTAAAAAAGAATTTTACGAAACTCAACCCCTAAGGGGGTAAAACGGGATCCACGCGTACGAAGTCGCGGGCGGCCGCTAGTTAAGTATAAACATTTCTCTTGAATCACTCTATCTAAAAAAACCGCATCAAAATCCATTGCGTAGTTTTAAAGATCTAAGCATACATTGGGACAGACAGCGGAAATTTACTTTCTTTTATACTGTGTAGTGATAGTGACTACCAAGCCAAATACGCCAAAATAACTACTTATATTTATTTTATACTAAAAATATTTTATTCCCTAGGTAATAGGATTCGTGATTCAATCCGAATTTCTCTTTAGTACGAAACATTTTTATAGAAAAATCAGGTTCTACTCGAGCTTGTAATATTCTAACCGAACTGGGAACCATTACTCAAAGGGATTTTAATAAACGGTTAGGTCCAAACCAAGCTATAAGGTCTGGGCGGAGTTTGAAGCTGTGTGCGTTACGTTTTAAGGAAAAAATATAGAAAGCCATTTTATTACTTTTTATATTATTCTGATGATTGAATCTCCCTGCCCCCTTATTTGACCCATTAGCTATCGAAATAATCACACTCGTAGTTGACGAACAGCGTGTCAACACTTTTTAAATTAGTAACCATGGATCGACCTTTTATACCTGAGCGATTAGTTCCCAGGTGAACAAATGGCATTCGTTTGTAATTAGCTCATTTCACCACCTTGCTTGGGTGATACCCAGTTACCGTAGGTGAAATGGTTCTGAGCAAAACAAAGATACGTTTTGTTCACCCAAGTGACATCATGAAACCTTACAATTTTTGCATTTGCTTTGAATCGTTTCTCTTTCACCTAAGTTTTAATAAAAGCCAAGTTTAACATTTAACCAGCCACAAAAACCTCATTCAGCCACTGTAATTACCCCTGAATAATCGTTTTTACAAAACAGCCCTTCTCTTGCCAATAGAGGAGATTCATTAAGCTCTCCGCAAAAAATGGGTCAAGAAATTAATATCTTGGAATTGTCTTTACCTTTAAGGGGAATTTCCAAAGAACGCACAGAGGCTTGGGGTAATTTTCCCTTTGTTGAGGTTTTGGGAAGCCTCAAGAAGCATTTTCAGGCAACTTTGTTACGGTGTCTCTGGACGGACGCATTTTGTGGTAAGCCAATATAACTTTGGAGAGTTAAAAACTAGATGTTGTGATTTATTAGTGTAGTTAGGAGTGTTTAGTTTATTTCGCTAATAAAAGTAAAAAATATTGTCTATGTTATTTGTCTTTTATTGTAAAATTTTATGAATTTCAGAAGAGAAGATTTTTGTTTGTGGCAATGTGAAAAAGTGCTAGTTACTTTTTCACATTTTTTTCCACACCTTTGCCGATGTAGATTTTTGAAAACACATTCTACTTATGTAATGCGTTTAGAAAAGCGTCTATCATCGTTTACCTACAAGAGATTTATCGGAAATATCTTGCTTTAGTTCAACTCTCCGCCGTATAAGTTGATCTTATTTCCATAAGATTGGTAGGTACCGAAGGGCTGATCACGCGTTTCTGACGCTTCAGAACGCCAGAGGGTGCGAACTGAAACATATAAAGGTAGAATGGACGAGAAAGTTAGTATAGGAATATTAAAGAGTTCCTTTATCTCTTTATAGCACTTCAGTTGGTAACTTTATGTCTTCGTAGTCAAGTAGTTAAATGATCAGTTCCTTAGATCCAGAAACCCTGGAAGATTTTATTTCCAGATGAGACGAAAACTTACTAATTAAAAACACGTTTTGATATTGCTTCCATTTTGGTTTGAGTGGCTGAAAATAAATATGACTCTGTGCTTTAACTGACGGGGTGTAAAGTCGTAGAAACTAACACATTTATTAAATGTCAACGTGGTTAACAAATAAAGAACAATAGTGTCTGGACAAACCTCAAGAGGATTTAAGATATTATTTTATAAAATATGTAACGGTTTAATAAATGTAATAAATAAAAAAAACACACTGAATTTCATACCTGAAACGGCGTAGAACAGTTAGGTGTATAATAGCATCAAAATAGTGTGTTAATCCCGTGATCATACAGCAAAATGTACTAAGATAATGATAGATGTTATAGTTAATAAAAAATATCTATTTTCAAGCACATAATTCTGACAAATTCACAGGTAGAGAGATATTAATAAAGTACAACAAGCCCGAGAGTTGACCTGGTTCATTTATTATTACGCGGCCCCCTCATCAATATTTCAACGGCATGTCCACAAAATTTCTACTCTATGGCACTGTGAGGTGGACGTGTTCTGAAAAGTTATTTGATTTATACCCCCTCCTTGTCTATGGAGACGAGCGATAGAGAGATGAACGTAATTATAAATATGTGTCTATGTAACATTTTTATTGGAAGGTTATTTCGCTACATGCACTTTGAGTTTATATTAATCTGACAAAAGACAAAGATAAAAAATATTGAGCCATCGATTATTCTTACTAACTTATCTAATCAACAAAAATATAACTTATCAGTAAGTACCTACATTGTTTGTCTACACATATTTTTACATAAATATTAACAGTAAAAACAGATGAAAGATCACACAGTAGTCCTTGGTTACACTAATTTCTATCTCCTTTGGTTCTCATGTCGAGGTCGTTTACTAGCATTAAACCTAGGCGCAGACTATACTGACTATTAGTTAGCCGGTAGTTGGATCGGGTCAGTGTTGATCAGTATAGAGATGTATGAAAATGCACACATTACACGCATTTGGTATCGGCCGATTCCTCATATAAATTAAAATCGGGTCCAACTAAAAGTCGATGGTCTGTTCCTAGGCTAAGACCGCCTAAATTGTGTTCTATCTTATTTATTGTAACGAAATTAGAGATGTTTTAGCACTTGATGTCGTGCCCTGAGTGCCCAAGCAACTGCACTCAGGAGGATTTGATGAGTGCTGCTGACAACGCCACTCTTATGGCGGAGTTTTGGCCTGACACTGTGTAGGTTTGTTGTCGACACGAAAAGAAGAAAAAATGTTTTTTCAAATTGTGATATTTTTTGGTTCATACCTTCTTCAGAGACTAGTTATTCATACTGAAGAAATGAAGTGAAATAATGATATATACTTTTATACTCATGATAAATACTTTGTCCCGCTCGAGTTTCGTTACAAAACCCTCGATTGTTCACAGCTGATACAGTCGTTCGGGACCCAATGGCACAGACTAATAAACTCATTCGAAATATAACGCCCAAATTGAAAATCAATGTTCGATAGCCGTCTTCGGCTCAGCCGATTAATCTGCATACTTCAAAGTCTTTATTAAGTGAACTGTGAGTTCGGAACTTCAGTACAATCATTGGTAAGATCCTTGACCCTTTCTTCGTTTGACTTTGAAATTTAAATCTTATCAATTGTTGCTGTTGATTTGAAATTAATAAAGTTTGGTACTATTGTAGATTTCTGATCATTCATAGATTTAATAAATACAGTTTTTAAGTACAAACCTAAAACGTCACTAAATTGAATGGTGTAAGTGAATGTGTGCGGATTGAGCGATGTACAAGTAAACAAGACATATGCCAGTTATGTGACTGGGTTATTATCTTTTGCCATAATAAAATTTGGTTAAAATGATTGAGACCATAAACATTTCTGTTTACATGTTTGTCTTCAGGAAGTTCATAGATCTCACCATCACTTCGTTTGTTACAAACAAAAGACGTCTACTGCTTGACAATGGCTTCCACCAAGGATTTCCACAAAGACCTGTCGCTGCGCTGTTCGCATTCAGGTTCTTCCCGCGACCTTCACCAAATGGTCGGTCCACCAAGTGGCAGGCGCACCTACACTATACACGTCTTTGGGTCTACCATCAGGTGAAATCAAAAGCATATTAAAATATTCATAACCTGAAACAATATTCAATAACTTGCCTGAAGCAATACCGATCGTTGAGTGAAACAGTAAACCTATAGCCAGATAATGATGATAATAAACACTGAACGAGATGACGTTAAAATATCTTTTGACAAGTGAAATATGAGTCCACCAACACATGAATCAGGCACTTCCTGAGAGCCTCATAAAACAAAGAGTTGACTGATTACGCGCGTTCTCGTATCTGTGACGCTATACCACAGTAAAAGTGATTCCAGAAAACTTTATGGATTGATTTATTTCCTTCTAAGACATGATGATGAAACTGCAACTGCTAGTTACTTTTGAGTTGCATCTAAGTTTCTGCCATAGCGTCCGTTGAGAGACCATGCACACAATATGACGCGACCAGTTTGAAACCAGTTTGAAATTTCACCGTCTGTTCTGGGCCTAATTGTATATTTATCTAAATATTTGTTGCAAAATTGTTCCTAATAACAACTGCAAAATTGAGATACCACAGTAATTTTCTTGATGTGCATTCACAAAAACTCTAGATCCTATGTAATCAACAAAACTTTTTACCTATTTGTTACAAGAATTATAATTAAAATTCGTCATTTCAGATCACTGAAACCTACTGTATCTCTTCTCTATTGGACGTTTACGTTAAAACGCCGAAAAATACACAAACATAAATTTCTAGAAGCTACGTGAATGATTGACGCCAGCAATTTAGTAAAACGAAGAACCGATGCTATCTTTCATAAAAAATTTCAGTAATTCACTCAAACCATTACGAGCACTTTACATTATTAGGTTCGATTATTAATTCTTGAAATAAACTGAAACTGCATATAAGTGTACCTTAATAGTATTTTTGGGTTCAGTTAAACCATAAAGAAGCCTAACAGTTTTCAAATTACAGTCAACATCACTTAATACTATACATTTTAATGGGTTTAGCAGCCATTATAACTACACTAGCTTTTGCCCGCGGTTTCACCCGCGTGAAATTTAGTATGTTAAAGATCGTCATAAATTATAGCCTACATGTTAATCTGGGTTATAAACAGTAATACTGTAAAGTTTCAACAAAATCCGTTCAGTAGTTTTAGCGTGAAAGAGTAACAAACATCCAGACATCCAGACATCCAAACATCCAGACATCATGACATCCAAACTTTCGCATTTATAATATTAGTAGGAAGGATATTAAGATCCTAAAGTGTCTAACTTGATGTTTTGTCGTCTGTACATTCATCTTTAAGCAAATTTAAAATCTCTTGATAAAATTACTTGACCTTTTTAGACCAACTAGGCAACCTGCTTTTTAACTTCTGCCTTGTAAATATGCAACCTAACATAAAAACTCTTTCTTCGAAACCAAAATAACTGACTATTCTCCCTTACTTATAATAAAAGAATTACTGTGATTCGTAAAAATAACACCTCTATCCCCATTTGAAGTAGCAAAGTATAATTTTAACCCTTTATTTTCTCGAATACCGAAGACGTGCCAAGGGAGATCAAGCTATCGAAAGGAATCACTTATCCCTTTTCCAATTTTCCCTGAGTAATCTAATTAAGGGCACAGTAAATAACTGATACAAGGCGCATGTGAAAGGCTTTGGAAAATAATAATTGAAGTCGAAAAAAAATTACTTGGGTTCATGATTTTAGGAATACTTATTTTAATACTTTAACAAACAACAAACAGTCAGTGCCTGAGATATGGGAACAGTACGTGATGGGAGGGTTGAAAATGACGTTATGACGTGATAGAGCATACAAAATTGAACCATATTGAAGTCTCGCTTACGATTGACGTCACAAAAACACCCTACTAACTACTAGCACTTTTCTAAGTAATGTAGGTACATCTTGAGCGTCAGTCAAGCCTCTTAATATTTTTCTCAGCGCAGATTTTTCAAGAAATCAAAACACACAACAACGTAATTAATCCATGCAGTGTAGTTATAATTCAAATTAATAACAGTCACGAATTTCCCAGGAGAGCATCCATCACATTCTAACTCAAAGCGATCTGAACTCATCCCAACTAATATTATAAATGCGAAAGTAACTCTGTCTGTCTGTCTGTCTGTCTGTCTGTCTGTTACGCTTTCCCGCTTAAACCTCGCAACCGATTTTGATGAAATTTGGCATAGAGATAGTTTGAGTCCCGGGAAAGAACATAGGATAGTTTTTATCCCGGTTTTTGAAACAGGGACGCGCGCGATAAAGTTTTTCTGTGACAGACAAAATTCCACGCGGGCGAAGCCGCGGGCGGAAAGCTAGTTCGATATAAGTTTTGCCAACCCTTTACACCCTTTGAATCGATTTGGCATACAGAATCCGAGTATTCGAATAGAAACCGAGCACGGAAGCTGACGGATAATCTCGGACCGAAGAGTTCCGACACAAAGTAGATAGTAACAGTGTGCTTACCATGAGTTTACGTTAGGTGTGCTCGCTAGCGACTGCTGAAATCTATAAAGATTTTAGTTCTTAAAAGTACTAGGGGCGCTGTACAATTTGTCATTCAATTTTAAGCCTAGACGCATACCACCAATTTATGGTTGGCCGATAGCTAAGTCGGGCTGTTAATCAGTATGGACATGTATGAAAGTGCGCACATTACACCGATTTGATATCGGCCGATTCTTCATACAAATTAAACTCGGGCCCAACTAAGTATCGGCCAACTGAAATTTGGTAGTCTGCTGCTAGGCTAATACCCTTTTTTTACGTAGTCGCTTGCGAGCACACCTAACGTGAACTCATGATAAGCACACTGTATGCCTGCTTCATTTCGCATACGCACACAGACGCGTATGTCAAGCATTCACGTTCAGTGTGCCTACCATGAGTTTACGTTAGGTGTGCTCGCTAGCGACTGCGTAAAAAAATGACATTTAAATGTATGACATATTGTGCAGCGCCCCTAGCGGCTACTTTCGAGAAATAAAATCTTCATATAATTTTTTGACGTATTCGCTAGCGAGCTCACCTAACGTAAACTCATGGTAGGCACACAGTGTGCCTACCATGAGTTTACGTTAGGTGTGCTCGCTAGCGACTGCGTAAAAAAATGACATTTAAATGTATGACATATTGTGCAGCGCCCCTAGCGGCTACTTTCAAGAAATAAAATCTTCATAGAATTTTTTGACGTATTCGCTAGCGAGCTCACCTAACGTAAACTCATGGTAGGCACACTGTAGCCTAATTCACGTATTTTGACAGTCAAGATCTCGCTGACGTTCAGAAGTCGTCCCATTGAAAAACAGTTCTAAGTCCGTATTCACAAGGGTTATTTCGATATAACGATTACTCGATAGGATCGCAACTCAGTATTTTGTTGTCGTTGAAGTTTTGTTACGTCGTCCCATTAAAAACTTTCTAAATCCGTAGTCGTAGTCGTATCACAAAGGCCATTTTCAACCGACTTCAAAAAAGGAGGAGGTTCTCAATTCGACCCGTATGTTTTTTTTTTTTTTTTCTATGTTTGTTACGCGATAACTCCGCCAATTATGAACCGATTTGAACAAATCTTTTTTCGGCGTATAGGTAATACCTCAAGGGTGGTCCCATTTAAATTTAATAATAAAAAAAACAACCCCCAAGGGTGGAAAATTTGGGATGAACTTTTTTATACGCAATATCTCCGCCGATTATGAACCAATTTTTTTTGGTCTCAGTGTACTGCCTACCTTCAATGGTAACATCAAGGTAATAATTAGTTAACTAAAAAGCAAGAAATAAGTAAAATTTTATAAAAAAAAATAAAACCGACTCCAAAAAACCTACACTAAAACGTAGAAAAATAATTACTAATTACCTACTTATTTATTAGGACGAATTATTAATATTTATGTAGGTATACCATGATTGATACTTTTGGAGTCGGTGCAGGCAAACTTTACATGTTTCATAATCTTGGCACCGACTCCAGAAGTATCAATCATGGTATACCTACATAAATATTAATAATTCGTCCTAATAAATAAGTAGGTAATTAGTAATTATTTTTCTACGTTTTAGTGTAGGTTTTTTGGAGTCGGTTTTATTTTTTTTTATAAAATTTTACTTATGATAGAATGATAACTCGATAGGATCGCAAGTCAGTGTTTTGTTGTCGTTGAAGTTTTGTTACGTGAATATGGCTACTGGTTTAGACTGGTTTGCGACTCGTGTCCATGAGCGTCGTCTATCAATGCGTTACTGAAGTGCACTTTGTATGTAGTTTGTATTCTGCTCCTATTTATTTTGTGGTTCCGAGATATCACAAAGGGTAATGCGTTTTGCTCTCGTATGACAATGACGCGCTCTTCACTCGATGGTAATGCGTTTGAACTAGGAATAAAGGAAGATTAAAACGGGAACCTAAGGTGAGTATAGACTAGTGCATTTCTATGTAATGCAACGTTCTTGCGAATGGTGCAATACGGAAAAAATTACGACGTTTGATTCGTGAAAGGGTGGAACTGATACTGATGACATTTCATAGAGCAGCTCGTTGTTATGTTTCAAGTAAATGTTTTAGTTTTACTCACTTTTACGCGATCATACTTGTAAAGTTATTTGTGGCGAAAAAGAAAAATAATAATCAAGAGTAATATCTGAAACGGAGAAAAATATTTATTTTCAACTCCAAATCATGGTTTTGTGCATATCCGATGTTTACTTTACACGAATTTTTACTTGAAGGAATGGACTCGCACAAAATAAATAAAATAATATGTTAATAAAAAGATGCCTACGAAAATACGAATCAACATTATTTTACAGATCTACTTAAATCCAAATCATTTTATTAATCTACACTTGTTTATTACTTTCTCTTGTGTTCTCGGGCTCTGTCATCGGCTTCTTTGCACCTTTGGGAACTGAAAAATTAATAAACAAAGTTGAGAAAAAACTGTTCACTAGCAACTTTACTTCATCATCATCTCTATCTTTATCAGGTCTGTAATAAACCCTCTCTAATTTACCAAAGGTTTTCTTTTAAATCCTTACCACCAAGGGATACTTTAAGTTATACAGGCGGCTGTTAGGTAAATGGGTTTAAAAGCCGACACTAGCCCATGTCAACATAATTATGCATATAAATGGTATAGTGAACAAAATTGGTATCATCATTTTAATTATTTTAATATTCATACAAATCTGATTTTATTAATTTTATTTTGTATGAAAAAAAAAACAATAAAGTGATTATAATTTCTGACTTCACCATGCCATTTATATGCTTATGCATGCATATTTTATGTTAACAGGGGCTAGTGTCGACTTATGAACAAAACCTAACACCCTGTATTTGTCTTTAAAATGTTGAAAACTTACCACCACTTAGAACTTTCTTGACCAACACCGAGAACGGGGCGTCTATGAAAAGTACCACGACGAAGGACATCATGAATACTAAACAGAAATGGCCCAGGAACGTGTACATCTGAAAAGTAAATTACATTTATTTTTTAACATATTTCTAAGTCTAAGTAAGTATCTACACAAAATGTACACAGCAACAGTGTGCCTACCATGAGTATACGTTAGGTGTGCTCGCTAGCGACTGCGTAAAAAAATGACATTTAAATGTATGACATATTGTGCAGCGCCCCTAGCGGCTACTTTCAAGAAATAAAATCTTCATAGAATTTTTTGACGTATTCGCTAGCGAGCTCACCTAACGTAAACTCATGGTAGGCACACAGTTCATCAAACTTCGTAGTCCTTCAAGTCCCGACATCAAATTGAGACAACAGATATCATTGTTTATTCAAAGCCACGATGGCCGAACGGTAAAGTGGTCGGACTGGCCGACTCGTGATCCGGGGAACGCGGGTTCGGTCCCCGCCGCCGCTGGACTATTGTGGTGAGCCCACTCGTGACACAAGCATATTAAGCTTAGTACGGGGGGCTAACGGGACTATTAGTAATTTGTGCAATACAAACTACCAATAATCTTTAAAAAAAAATGCTACGCGGTCTTAATAATATGCTACCGCTTGGGGAATCACTCGCAAATCATTACATCTTGTATAACAGTGTTGCTCATTGGAGAGCCTTTAATGTCTAATTACAAACAGTGGCAGTGATGCTACCGTTTATTGTTGCATTATGGACGATTTAGCATCAAAACATGTAAAATCAGACTGTTGGCTGTATTGAAATTCAACTTACAACGCTATTCACTGAGAAAAACCTTGGAGCAAGCGCGCTGGAGTTGACCACGACCATCAGGCCGAAGTGCAAGATGTACATGGCGAAGGACAGTCGAGCTGGCAGCTTCCACAGAGAAAGTGACAGGAACCAGTTGACAGGCCCTGTAATGCAACATCATCATCATTAGATCATGATGGCCAGACGGTTTGGGAAAGCAAACATGTTCCTTAGGCTGGTTGCACCATCTTACTTAAACTTTGAGAAAAGTCAAAAATCTGTTTAACTCCATACAAAAAAAACTGGTTATCGTTATAGTTTCGGTCTAAATTTGGTGGTGCAACTCAGCCTTAGTGATTTTATCATTATCAGATCATTAAGTTACAATCGCAGGAACATGATTTTGTCTTTAATTTAGGGCCGAGCCGCTCTACTCACGATGTTAGTGTGGACGTACAACGAGCCTACGACAGTCACTTTCCTTTGCGCGATGCAAGTCCCTTTGTGTTAGTAAAAAAATCGACAACAGTCGGAGCACAGTCGAGCACGAGTCAAACGCTCGAAGCGCGCTAGTTCGAGTCTCGTATGTTGATCACTCTATGGCCCGCCATACACGGACAGCTTGAAGCAGCTAGTATCCGACAGCTTCAAGCTGCGACTGCATAGCAAACTACAGTACACTACGTACACACATACACGGAACCGCTCGAGCAGTTACAACTGTTTCCGTAGTTTGCTATGCAGTTGCAGCTTGCAGCTGCCGACACTAACTGCTTCAAGCTGTCCGTGTAAAGCAGGCCTTCATTCTACACGAATTTTAGCTCGGCTCGTGATCCGCTCGTGCTCGGCTTGTCAAGCGTAGACCCACCTTAACAGTTAGGTTTTAGTTCTAAGAACATAACAACTGTTATCCTATCTGTACGAGTTGCTAAAATGTCACTCACCTCCATATCCATGTACACAGGCAAATACCAGCCAGCCCAAGGCAGCAGCCCAGGTCCCTCTAATAAACGAATTATACAAGCTGTCTGCGATCTGATTATCCCACTCTGGCTGTATGATCGGGTTAGAGCAGTAAATCACAAATAACAGCAGCGCTGCTGTACAGAGCCAACCCAAAACGACGATTGGCTGAAATAAATAAGAATTTAGTTAATAAATCCTTTTTGGAACTTTTAAGTAGAAATTGAAATCTAAATACCACTGGACGGATCGGGCTTTAAGGCATGCAGGTAGATGTTATGAAAGGATTTTACGAAACTGGGGAAAGGGGGTAAAACGGGATCCACGCGTACGAAGTCGCGGGCGGCCGCTAGTAAGAAATATAAGAGTTCCGATTATACTAGTAAATAGTAGATTCAGTAAAGTACTATAGTTATCGTCATTATAAACATCATTTCAGCCACAGGAAGTCCACTGCTGAACATAAGCCTTCCCCAATGATTTTCAAATTCACAGATAGGTAGCGCGTTGTGTGGCGTGTTTTCAGCGCCTTCTTTTTGAGGTCCACCTTGTCATATTATTCCTTAATCATTATTTTTGTTTTCATTCTACTCATACGAATAAAAGTTTTCTAGAAAGCCTCAGCATTTTTTTCAGCATCGACGTAGATTTTTAATAACCAATATTTATTAAAAACTATTTAAGTAACTTAAGATTTTAAACTTTCGCGTTCCATTCAGTTCAATCTTCTTGTGATCACGGCTGCAGCATAGCAGCCGAAACGTCAAGCCGTGAGTTACATAATCTAACTCAGGCGTTTAGACCCGTGTTTTACTGTTTTACTTAATTAACTTACCTTTGACAGCCGAATTTTTTTGCCTCGGCTACAGGCCAGGATGTAACCAACAATCATCCCGACCATGAACGGTGTCGCACGAGTCAACGTGTTTATGTAGTAATTTTTGACGTAGAGCATTACGTCGTCCGTACGCCTGAAAGAAATTTCTTTTTATTTTAACATGAAAAGAAACAAGGAAGACGCGGCTTAATGCCTACTCATAATAAATTATGACACCGTCATTCAGAAGATAAAAATATACAGGATCTCAGCACAGATAATGCCTTCTTTGAAAAATAACACCTATTAATAGCTACGAGTACATAAGATGCCACTGAGTTTAGCTTATCAGTCTGTACAGTTAATTCGACTTTTTTTAGACACCCTCTGCCCTAGGGTACATAGGACCTCAAAATTATATCACGTCACATCTATTTTCTTCTATAATTACTTTTGTGATCAAAATGGTCTAAATCTTCACTTCTAAATCTCAATACAACACATTATTTATGTACACTTGATTGACTAACACGATAACAGCTCTCACATTTTACGAAAGTTGCTTTTGTTTCAAATTTCTGGCAAAGAAAACCTACCATTTTATAATAATTTCATTGTGTTAAAGTCAGTAACAGAAGTTTAAGAGTTCAGCAATTTTTAATGGTTTTTCTCGGTTCAAGTATTTCTTGAGACTCTATAACGTTGTTTAGAACGAAAAATGAACTTTTTAAAAGCGCAAAACAAATATTTTGAACAAGCTACATTCATTAAATTTGAGATAATAATATATTCTACTGACCCCGGGTGAAAAGTCGTTGAAGGAAATTCCATGACAAAGTTGTATGCGGTCGAAGCTGACAGATGAAGTAAGAAAGCCACTGCCAGAGCAACTCTTGCGACTGTTTTTTTCCCATTGAGCACCCAAAATAATACCAAAGGTGACAGAATATGTAGTTGCATGTCAATTGCCAGATACCAGCCCACGCCCAGACACTGAAAAATAATTAGAAAATAATTTATAACCAAGAGCTTTTGATCAAGATTTCGTTGTGACAGATTCGCAATGTAAGTACCTACTAAAATTACTACATTAGCGAATCTGCTCTGCAATTGTTCGTGTGTGACCCTGTGCGTCCACGCGCTCTGTGAGATCTCATAGTAATATTTGAATACGGGCGTAAATGCTCTATACTAACCATTGGTGTAGGGCTGTAATAATTTTGTATGTACAGCAGAGTAGTCCACCAGCTGCCCCGACACCTCTCTACCAAGTTCGACACCTCCACCCAGTAGGGACCATCAGATAAGTGGTTCAGTAAAGAAGCTTCTATGAGAACTCCAGTAGCTAGCACGGGGAATATGCGTAGTAAGCGGTTGAGATAGAAAAGGTGAATGTTCTTGATAAGTTTTACTAAAACAATTGAATCAATTACAACATCAAAATGATAAGAAAAAATTTGAAAGAAGTGTCTTATAAAAAAAATATTTAGTATAAGTTATTTTTACGACACCTACTTATATCTACTGAAAATGCAAGCTTTAATAGCATAAGTCCAGTTTCAAAAATATAATCGTTTTTTAAAAACAAAACTGATGGAAACATTATTATTTCGAAAGTCTATAACCAGTCAGAGTCGTAACTCTGACTGGTTTTAGGCCCAGAACACACGGTGAAACGCAATTGCAACGAAACTGCAACTTCTAGTTACTTCACCCCTAAGAGTGGGTTTCTGTCATAGATTCCGTTGAGAGACCACACATGACGCGACCATTTCAAACCGGTTTCAAACTGGTATTCAACATTCAGAGGCGACGTCTGTCTATTAGAAAGTTGTTAATAACTACACTTACTTCCACTCAGCTTTCCAACCGTTGTATAAACCACTAGTAAACCACTCAGCATGAAAAACGTGTCCACCGTTATAGTTGCTGACACCAACCACAAGGCGTTAAGTGACAACTGCCACTGGAATTAGATGATACAACTTTGAATCATTCAATAAAATACTTTTTTACATATTCGTAAGCACAGGTATACTTGTAAGACAGTATTCAGCCTAACAACTGATTCAAGAAACAAATAATAAGAAATGGTTTTGGTCAAACATATTCTCCATTTTCTTGAGTATTTTATTAAAATTTCGTTTCGACCATTGATATTCTACACAAACTTTGGAATATAACTGTAAAACATTTTGGAAATAATAAACCAACCTCCATTCCAACCAAGGGATTGCTCCAAAAATCCACAGTGCTAAAGGTATGTCCAATCAAGACCCATAGCATGGCCAAAGATCTGATACCATCCAAACAGTGTAACGCATCAGGTCCCGACGAAAAATTCAACAAACGTCGGCAGTTGGTGTATAAAGAAAATATTATGTAATTTGGCTTCTGGAATTCTAAGAAGAAAATGAATTTAATGGGTGAATAGTTAACTTTAAAATGATATTTACTATAATATTGGTTAGATAATAATACTTACCATTTTTCTTAACGAATTTACCAAAAACGTCATACATTGTGCTTACAATAGTTAGAAAGCCAATCAAAGAGAAAAGCACCCTGAAATGAAGAACCGTACATTATCCATTATATTCAGAACTGTTTTCAATAAATGTTTCTGGTTACGACGTATCTTTAAGACCATTAAAAAAGTAGTAGGTACACTAGTATACTTTTTTATGTGACAGGAGGCAAACGAGCATACGGATCACCTGATGGTAAGTGATTACCGTCGCCCATAGACACTCGACTTTATACTAGTTCAATTCATTTAATTTATTTTCACAGAAATAGACGTTACAATGTTCTTATCATGACTGGCATAAAGTACTGCAATATTCCAGGCATCAAGCAAAATTCAATGGAATAAAACATAACTCTGCGCTTTACCAAACCTGTGAACCTACAATGCTCAAGTAACTTACAGAGCCACATAATCTCCTGGTACCCAAGGCTTGTCATTGGGTAAGCGACATAGCTCTTCTTCATATTGAAAGCCAATTTCAGTCAGTATGCTTGATGCTAATGCTTGTTCAGTTGTACAAGTTTTTGGTATGCATACTGCCAGCATGAGTTCCAAACTGGCTAAAGGACTATCAGGCGATAACCTAAAAGCAAATACAATGTTACTTGAGTTATGACTCCTTGAATATTCAATATCTGCTGCCTACTAGACAAGGATCAAAACTAAAGTACAGCCAACCAGAAGCGATACCAAATGTAAACAAACCCAATGTCATGGGTGAACCCGTCTGACTTTGACATATTTTGACGGGAGAACGAGATATTACGACAAAAACACAAGTTGGAAAGAAACAGAATATATTGTCAACTCGACAGTCGTATCGACCTTTTGTATCGCTGCTAGTTGGCCGTACTTTAGGTAATTATTTCATTCAGAATTTAATAGCAAATCGTAAAATTTCAGTGCTTAGAAACAACAAAGATAATGAAGGTAAAATTTATTTAAAGCAATATACACTGGTCTACACTGGTGCAATTGGTACGAATTTTATTAGGTCTAGCTCTAGGTCAATAATGTTTGCCCGATAAAACATAATCCCGTGTATCGGAAAGTAGGTATGTTTTAAACTATCGTTAATGAGACATGCCAGACGCTTCTAATATAGTCTGATGACAGGATTATAAACTTGTCATTATCAGTTACTAGCTTTCCGCCCGCGGCTTCGCCCGCGTGGAATTTTGTCTGTCACAGAAAAACTTTATCGCGCGCGTCCCTGTTTCAAAAACCGGGATAAAAACTATCCTATGTTCTTTCCCGGGACTCAAACTATCTCTATGCCAAATTTCATCAAAATCGGTTGCGAGGTTTAAGCGGGAAAGCGTAACAGACAGACAGACAGACAGACAGACAGAGTTACTTTCGCATTTATAATATTAGTTGGGATTACCTTTACGATAAGAGAAAAATGTTACCTTGAATGGTTGCTGACGATTCCCGTCAATCCTTTCGCTCCAAGATTCATTTCCTCAAACATGTTCATTCTGGAGCTGATATCTTGGAGGTTCCATTCTTTTTCCTTCCTTAGATCAAGTCCAGGTAACTCTATGTTCTGATTTAATGGAACTTTGATCAGACAGTACTTTCCTTGTAGTTCCGAGTCTTCAAGCTGACGATTTATACTCAAGCATTGGTGGTAGTTGCCCAGATCTACCGTGTTCCCTTCCAAAATTCCACGAGGTGCTCTTAGGCCAGAATCAATGACTGCGAAAAGGTTTAGTTAATTTTTATTGCACAAGCTGACTTTTTCTCAAAAATCTTTATTAATTGTGTAAGAGTCAGGCTGGGTTGTACCATCTTACTTTAACTTTGACAAACGGCAAAAATCTGTCAATTCCCATACAAAAACCGGTGCGGTCATCGTTATAGTTACGGTCAAAGTTACATGGTCCAACTCAGCCTGAATGTTATGTGGTGTCAGTCTGATAAATATAAGATTGCTACAAGTACATAAGTATTACATTTTGTTGCATACTTTATTGCTTCTAGTTTATTTCTTTAGTATTACAAGTCTCTTCCAAACTCTACATCTTAAACGGACGTCTTTCGCTAAAATTGGTAGTTAATAGTCAAAAAGTAATTTTGTCATTGTCATACTATGTGGGAATCCTAAGTAGGAATTGTGTGGAAATTAGTAGAGCTACGTAAATGGTAGTATTGATTTACTTCCCTTTACTCAATAGGTTTTCGAATTGATTATGAGCTGCAGTAAGCGTAGTGCAAGTGCTTAAAATATTATTCATCATTATTATCATCATTTCAGCTATAGGACGTCCACTGCTGAACATAGGCCTCCTGGACTGGCGACCTGGATGGACTGACGACATCGTAAAGGTAGCAGGGAAGCGCTGGATGCAGGCTGCTACCAATCGGTCAACGTGGAAAATATTATTATTAGAAGAAAAAATCTGAAAGTAAAGTGTTTACTCGTACTTACATTGTGCTGTGAGCAATAAGTCATTTTGTATGTAAGCAAGATGTTCTTCACACAGCACTGAATCCAACGCATCTTCGTAAATACTTTGATCAAAAGCACGATTATGTTGATTCAAATCTGAATCACCACAAACAAACTGCACTAAGACTATAATTGCGAAAAAACTTTCAATAAATAACATTCTTAAAAATATATAATATTCAACGCAATAACGATGGTGAGAATATCTAATGATAATGAGCACACGAAATTATAGAATAATATTTATAATCAGCATTGAAGTGCTATTATTTATCGGTCATTGATCCTATAATTTTACCATCTCTATTAAAACCAATCCATTATGTTCGCAATCAAGAATAGTATAAGTAAATATAAAATATTACTGAATCGATAAAAAACTACTGTGATAAGAGTTTGTTTAATTTTTTAGAACAATTTATTATTTTTAAGAAGTCATATTATAGCACAACAATTTAAATCTCTAGGAATAATTTGGAGATATTAGTTGATGTTTATTTCGAACTCGTCCTATATTTTTATGATTTCGAATACAATAAGCTATTAACAGAGCTTCTCAACTTTTCATTGGGGACCAAAACCCAAATTTCATTACAAAATCTTTGTTTATGAAGCATTGGTAAAATGGTGACGTCATGAGACAGTGTTATCACTATGTTCCGCTCAAAGAATTGTTGTAGAAAATTATATTTCGCAGTTACACCATTTTCGATACGAGGCACAATAATTTTCCACGATGTCGGTGAAGGATAAAAGCCAAATTAACTTGATAAGAGGTAGATAACAAACATGTAAAATTACTTAGTACTTACGCTATAAATATTTAATACTCTTTATTGAACACAATACACAACAAATAAATCACAAGCAATAGTATTTATTTAATATGTAAGTAGTTGGAACGGCCCAAAAAGGCCCTATAAAAAACTTTTTTGCAATATTCATTAAATTCGAATTGTCGTTCACATTCTCGTTTAACTATTTGTGCTGAAAAATGCGTCCACGTTATAACAATCTTGAAAAAATAGAACTGCCTAAGGCGGGAATCGAACCCACGACCTTTAGCTTGGCGGACGACTGCTTTAACCGGACACGCGAAAGGTCGTTTTTTTTTTTCAAGTTATTTATAACTAGCGGCCGCCCGTGACTTCGTACGCGTGGATTCCGTTTTACCCCCTTAAGGGTGGAGTTTCGTAAAATCCTTTCTTAGCGGATGCCTACGTCATAACATCTACCTGCATGCCAAATTTCAGCCCAATCCGTCCAGTGGTTTGGGCTGTGCGTTGATAGATCACTATGTCAGTCAGTCAGTTAGTCACCTTTGAGTTTTATATAGATTTAGATTGAGTAGCTAAATGCTGTGAAATTTTAGTAACTAATGAGTCCAAGTATCTGATATTTGTACTGAAATGGCAATTTTAAGCCTTGATCACACGTACCGAGTAAACAGGCGAGACAGTAAAATGATTACTCGGTCGGAGACAGTGATGTAAGCGAGTAGCTGTTCACACGGGTTCTGAAATTAGCACAGTCTGTTCAGTTCAACAAAAGGAGGAGGCTCTCAATTCGGTTGGTATTTTTTTTCTCTAATCTGTGGACGTGACGTCAATCATTTGGCCGAGTGGCGAGTGGCGAGACAGTGCACGTTCAGACCTGCCGAGTGAGTGAGCGAGACAGTGCGGGGAAGCGGGAGGGTGGACACTCGGCCTAGTAAGTAGAACGGGAGGCGAACTACTGTCTTGCCGCTTTGCTCGGCCGAGCACTTGGCCGATCACTCGGCGCTATGTTCATACGCTCCGAGTACTCGGCCGAGAACACTGTCTCGCCCGTTTATTCGGTACGTGTGATCAAGGCTTTATTGATACTTTCAGAGTCAATCAGATGTGTCAATAATGAATTTATTATTCATTTATTTCACCAGATACAGTGTCTGTGTTGTTTAACTTTTTATTTAGGAATAATTTCAAAATAATATTCCTATGAAACAAATTATATTCTTCAAAATCTCTTAGCATTGAATTAGTACTAAGTTTGATAATAGCACAGTAAGCTATAAAGTTGTTATAGCGCCATCTCTTTGTGGCTGCTAACACTAAATTATGTAGAGACTTGTACGATGGACACTGGAAAATTTTGTAACGAAATTATTGCTTTACATGATAGATGGTGTTTTGTTACTTTCGTAGTATTTTTTATCCTATTACTGTACCTCTAGCATGAAAAACTTTCGTTTTCGAATCGTTTGCGTGTTCGACAAAATTCGATACTTAACCTTCGAATTAAACGATAACATGACAATTTTGATTCTCAAAATAAGTTTCGTGCAACCATTTCTCATACTAAGTTCACTTTACGACACGTTCACAAGGGCGCTGTTGTAGTTTCTTTTGATGGCGACTCGAATACGCAAACGATTTGAACTCGAAAGTTTTTCGTGCTAGCCGTTACTGCTATTACTATCACATTTATTTTGTGTACCTACTTACCTACCTCTTAGACTAGGCGCAGACCACCGATTTTTAGCTGGCCGATAGTTGGCTTAATTGAAGAACTTTAAGAACTAGAGCCATTTTTTTACTACAAAAAGTTCAGGGTTCTTTATGATTTCGGAAGTAGTGCGAATGTTTTCGTGAAATAAGTAGAGTTTGATTAATTTCAAACTTTTATTGATAATACGTAGAAACATATTAAATAATCTCACTTTCAATCACAGATCTTAATACTAAGTTGTAAATAAAGTAGATTGATCTTAACTATTAGTAGGTATAATTAAATTTGTTGTTTTTGTAGCTCGTTTGATTCTCAAAGACCTTTCATGGTAGAGCAAATTAATAATAAGTATTATTGCAAATGTGTACATGATTAGTGTGCGTATGTCGCACTGAAAATTGCGTTTATTACGCTGGTTCAGGGAATTTGATTTGAAAGTGGACTGTATAGGTTTTTTATAATAGAAAATTGATGAAAGGTAGATCAGTCCTCGCAACACAGAGACAGGTAATCTGAGCTTCACCAACCTTAAAATCGACCCTCGCCACGGACGGAAGCCAACCTGCAGACGCACGGCGTTCTGGGCGGTGGAGCACTGCCAGAGTATGCTCGGAGCTGATGCTGATGATGATGATGGTACGCGGAGCACGGCTACACGCGAATTATAGCAAAAGACACGGTCTTTTCAGGGAGTGAACGTCACTCGTAGACTCGCTAAGCGTGCGCGACACACGGGTGTGCGCGATGAGCGTCGCCGGGCAAGTAGTGAGTGGAGAAAAATTTAACATTTTATCTAAGTATCTTCCGACAAGCAACCTATTATCTTGATATTTATCAAGTAAGCTTTTCCATACTAAATCATAGTTGTTCGCAGAAATTGGAATGCTTTTTACGATATTTAATGCCGAACCTTTAGTACATGATAACAAATAATGAAATTTATCTATCTTCGGAATATTAGGTTGGTTATGAACCAATGAACAAAATGTTTCATAGAAGGTGGTGAAGTTTTCTAACTCACCGTCAAAACAATAAAGTTCTAACTTTGGCAGACGTGGCCGAGATTCAATTGAAGCATTATCAACCTTAATACTTTCAACAGAGGGTTGAAGCTTGGATGCAAATAATTTCGTTCGAAAATATAAATCATCGAAATTTTTTAACTCTTGGTTTTGCAATGAAGCATCCGATTTAAATTTAATTTCTTGTTCAAAAATCTTAAAAATACATGCCTCAAATGATTTTCTTAAATCATCCAACTCGTTGACACGCATTAAAAATAATTCCTTTGCGTTAATATTGAAAGGTGGCTTGATTAAATCGTAAAACAAAAAAAAATAATTTGAACTGAACATTGTAATCCGGGCCTTTTCAAGGCGAGAGTGAAATAGTCACATACATACAGGACAGATTTTTAATGTATAATCCTAGACTGCATCCCACTTAACATCAGTGGGCTGAGTGTGAGTTTGCATCAATTTTAAAAAATCAAGTTTAAAAAATGTATGAAAATTTTAGTTTTTGAAAGTTTACCGCTAGGGGCGCTGTTCAATCCCTCAGAGGGCCTAGTGTGAGTTACATCAAACGCGCTCACTAGTGAGCGCGTCAAAAAATGACATTAAATGTATGACGGATTGTACAGCGCCCCTAGCGGGAAACATTCAAAAAATAAAATTGCGCGTTTAATGTAAACTCACACTCAGCCCACAGGTGCGATTGCGGTCAAATACCGGCCTTGTCTTGTATAGAAAAGTGGTGAAATAAATTCACTTTTTTCGGTACAAACCTGAAATCCTACAATAGGATTAGCCCAGTGGCTCTCTGAAGTAAATGTGTGACCAATCAGGACCCAAACCATGGCTAAAGCTCTTATTCCATCAATGCAATGTAGAGCATCAGGTCCAGATGCAAAATTCATTACCCGTTGACCGTTAGTGTAGATTGAGAATGTTCTGAATATCGTTTTGGGATTTTCTGAAAAATAGAAACGTACTTTAAGGACCTTATTTAATTTCATACATTTCATGTCAAATGTTAAATAAAATTATACTTACCATTTTTGTAAACGAACCGATCAAGTACATCATAAACGGTACAGAAAAGACTTAACACTCCAATCAGGGACAACAAAACTCTGAAAGGTTTGAGTAATACATTTAATTATTAAGTAATTTTCTAAATCTAAATATATATTTAACTCAAAGGTGACTGACTGACTGACTGACTGACACTGACCACTGGACGGATTGGGCTGAAATTTGGCATGCAGGTAGATGTATGACGTAGGCATCCGCTATGAAAGGATTTTACGAAACTCCACCCCTAAGGAGGTAAAACGGGATCCACGCGTATGAAGTCGCGGGTGGCCGCTAGTTCACAAATAAAAATCTATCTTCGGTTACGGCTAAAGAAAGCGTAGTAATTAAGATTCCAAAATGATAGCGTGTATAGTAACCACTAGTGACTTATAGTGATATAATTTAATGAATGTGAGTAAGACTAATTACATTATGCAGAGCACTGACACTTAATTGAATTAAAACCTGATAAAATACTTAGCATTTAATTAAATATTATACTCACACGGCGATGTAATCTGCTGCAACCCATGGCTTATCGTTAGGCAGTCGACAGAATTCTTCAGTAAATTCAAAACCAAAAGAGATGTTGAATAACAAAGACGATACTGCTTGTTGCGTTGTGCATGTTTTTGGTATGCATATACCTTGTCGGAACGACAATGCTGATAATGGGCTATCAGGCATTAATCTGAAAATTAAATCGCAAACAATTTTTTATAAGATACTCTTTATGAACCGGTCGTTGTGGAAATTTTTGGGGGCGGCCTTTGACCAGCAGTGGACGTCATTAGGCTGAAATAAAAGAACGAGCTCTATGCAATACAGTGTGAGTCACGTTAAAGTGTACATATGAAAATAGATGAAACTAGACCTATTTTTATCGACAAAAAAGAGGTCAAAAAAATTTTGAGTTTTTTTTTTTAATTTTTTATAGAATTTTTTTTCTTCCAATTACTTATTGTAAAGAAAACGTAATTACTTTTAAACTAAGCGGTATATCCTGATAAAATAAAAACAGTAATAATGCTAAATAACAGACGATACTAAAAAAATAAATAAAATACACAAAAATGCCAACAAATAATAAAAAATGATACCTTTTGAAAAAAATCTGCTTTTAAATTCGTGTTTTTTTGATAAATTTCTCCAAAAAATTCCCCTATAACCGGTGGTTTTTATTACTTTGTATTATTCTCTATCGTATTACCTTCGTAAAACCAAAAATCGCATGTGTCTATCCCTATCACAACATTTGCAATGATCATTTGAACTAAGCCTCTCCGGGCGCGCCATTCAACGCTTCGTTAACAACGAAACTGAAAATGGCTCTAGATTTGTAATTTTGATAAAGACAAGTTAGATTTCAAATAAAAACAAAAGATTTCGAAGTAAAATAAGCATTTTAGTTAAAATTAAAATTGTCTCTACCTGTAGCGGAGAATAATGTTGTGGCAGGCCTTTGTTCAAACGATCATAGCAAATGTTGTGATAGGGATAGAGACATGCGATTTTTGGTTTTACAAAGATAATACGATAGAGAATAATAAAAAGTAATAAAATCCACCTGTTATATTGGAATTTTTTGGAGAAATTTATCAAATAACCAAAAAAAATACGAATTTATAAGCGGATTTTTTTCAAAAAGTATCATTTTTTATTATTTGTTGGCATTTTTTGTAAATTTTATGTATTTTTTTTGTATTGCCTGTTATTTAGCATTATTACTGTTTTTATTTTATCAGGATATACCGCTTAGTTTAAAAGTTATTACGTTTTCTTTACAATAAGTAATTTGAAGAAAAAAAATTCTATAAAAAATTAAAAAAAATCTCAAAAATTTTTTGACCTCTTTTTTGTCGATAAAAATAGGTCTAGTTTCATCTATTTTCATATGTACACTTTAACGTGACTCACACTGTATAAGAACAAATAGAAAGCGAAGTCTTCCAAGCATACATAATACATAATTAATTATAACATTAATATTCTTTAGTTTTAAATCAAACTCCTTGTGAAATAAAATTATCATAAATAACACGATTTTTATCATGTTGCTAGTTTCATCAAAAATATAATCTACACCCGTAACTTACTAACTTTACTAGTTATACGAGTAGGTACGCATTAATAAATATAGATTACTTTTTTAGGACTAAATGTGAGTCAGTGCCTTTATCCAGGCTACTAATACCAACTCTCGTTCCCACTACTGCAACTCATAAATGGCTAAGATCTAGAGCTTTTCTTTCTATGCAACTTAACTGACTATTGAACAGTATATAAAACCATTATATACCATTTAACTTCCACGCACCTACCTCGAATCATTACTAAAGATGCCTCCAACTATTTGTGTGCCAATATTCAAATCCTGCACTGTTTCAAGTCTAGCATTAATTTCAGCAAGATCTGATTCTTCTAAATCAGTCCATCCAGGCAATTCAGGTATTTGCTGACTGAGAGGCACTTGTATCAAACAATATTTTCCTTGTAGTTCTGAATTTTCTAACTGGTGGTTTATGCCAAGACATTGGTGATAGTTTCCCAGGTCTAATGTGTTGCCTTGCAAAATTCCCCTGGGGATCCTTATTCCTGCATCGATGACTGTAGAAAGGTGGTTAATTTAGAAAACGTAGTCAAAAAGTTTTTTTTTTCCATTTTTTTATCCACAACGAGGAAGCTCTTGGCCTGTATCTCACCTGATGGTAAGTGATGATAAGGCCAAAAGGGAAAACGAGATTCACCCGGAAAATCAACCACGGAGGAACTGGCTATCTTACCTCTAACTGCCGGAACACAACAATGCTGTTAACAATGTTGTTATGGCGACAGACTTAGGTAAGATGGTGGTAGCTAGCCAGGCGGACTAAGAACAAGCCCTACCACCACCCAAGCCGAACAGAAAAGTCTGCCCCCACTGGGAATCAAACCCGGGACCTCTGCGTCTGAAGCAGGTGGTCTTATCACTAGATACAGAGGCGGTTCATTGTATCTCGGTAGTTTAATATTATATTTAAATCAGAAGTAATTAATATTTTTATCAGAAAAAGTAGGAAGTAGGTAATGAATGATATTAGATTTGTAACCATTCAAAAATAAATCATAGATAAACAGAGCTGATTCATGTCTAGGAAAAAAAGGAAGATAAGATTATCATGCTTCTAACAAATTCTCCTTAGAAATTAAAAAAAAACCTACAAAATGTAAGTATTATTTTAGTACAGACCAAAAAAAAATAGTCAGAAAAGTCACTTTTCTGAACATTTTTTTCTTTTACAAAAGTACAATTTCTATTCTAACTATAAAAAAAAATCTAATAACTTAACAAAGCTCAATATTGTAAGCACAAAAATCCAAAAACTTGCATTAAAAATTGGTGGAAACGCGTTGTAACTGAAACCGGATATGAAAACTATTTTTTACTTACATTGTAGTAGTAGTAAAGTATCTTGCACGATAAAATTAACATGTTCGTCACATAATTCTGGATCTAACACTTCTTCGAATAAAGCCTGATCTATGGCAGGATTCTTTGCATCCCAAACTAAGTTAGCATTCACTTTCTGACTTATTATCAAAACGAAAAAGAAAAATAATTTTGTAACCATTTTCAGAACCGTAACCCAACTCCGTTCTTAATAAAAGAGTTGTACTTTTGATATAAATAAAATCAATTAATTAAACAATCTTGGTACGTCAATAGCTTATCTGCGCTCTTAGTTTTTGGTGTAGCTCATTGAAAAGTGGCACAACATAAAATTTATTGTTATTATTATGTACCTACACACACACAGTTTTGTTTTTCAAATATTATCGTTTTTTTTTATAATATCTTAAATCACATCTTTTCTTTATAATACTGTACTTACACTTAAAATTTATACGCGCACTATTATTAATTAATATTTATGATGCATGTATATTTTATGCAGTATAGGTTAGTGTCCGTGACTCCCACTCGGCATGGGGCACACTGAAAACCAGCGTCGTGGCCTTCCTCACCGAGGGCCACGGCATATGCTGAGTGGGGTCCCATTTCGATGGGCATCGCTGTGCGACAGGGTGGCACTGCTCAGTTTACTTTCTCTTCCATTGTATGTTTTATGTCACCTCTGTCTTATTTGCTTTTTTTATTTACATCTTTTGTCTTTTGTGATGTCCATGGCAATAAATGTTTCTTTCTTTCTTTCTTTCTATTGCTTTTTGTGAACGGCATATTTTTCTTTATGCTTTCTCAATGTTAAAATTATTATAATATTATAAATTAACTTTATGAATTACTTATAATACTTACTTTCCCGATGTTAAAGTTGTAAATACAAACATTACGAGTGCAAAATTATAATAAACTAGCGGCCGCCCGTGACTTCGTACGCGTGGGTCCCGTTTTACCCCCTTCATCTATCTTACCTACGCGGTTTAGATTTTTTCATACAAATGTTTTTTCCCGCTAACTCCCGTTCCCGTGGGAATTTGCAATATCCTGTTGTAACTAAGCTTTAAGTTTACTAAGGTACCTGCATGCCAAATTTCAAGCGTCTAACTTAACCTCGTAAGACCGAAGAGTAAATTGTGTCGACTTCTAAGTATCGCCGAATGTGCTTTCAGAAGAACGAATAATTTGAAGTAGTAAACGCCGAGCACTTCGAGTAAAAAAAATTCTATGTTAGAGATTTTCTTTTGCATTCATATTTTCAGGGGCCCTATATAATAGTGCATAGAGCTTATTTTAGGTGAAAAATAATAAAAAAATGTTTTCTCTTAAAAGAACATTCGGTATTACAGACTTTAAAAAGGAAAAGTAAATAAATTGTATTTTATACTTTAAAGTAAAACATAAATGAAACCTTCTTAATAAATTAATACTACATAAAGATACAATAACGATATTAATAAATGTAACTGAAAAGGAACAACGGTTTTAATTTTATTTAATGTTTCATAATTAGTACTTTTAAAAGTACTATCGGTTTTATAACATACACTAATGATAGGTTAAAATGTACAAGAAGTAAAGTGAATATTCATGTTAATTATAATATTTACTAAACTAAAAATCAGAACGTTCTCATGGTAAATTTTCTCAATCATATCATAATTTTAAAAGTCCAATACTCAATCCCATCTCAATAGAAAAAATATACAAAAATAAAACTTTCACCATCAAGACCGAATGTTCCTTGCAAAGAACTTTTATTTTCAAACGAAAAAAAATCTTACAAAACTACTTCAAATTGGGAAAAATAATTTTTTTGCTTGTTTAGCAGTATTTTAACTTAAATTATACTGGTCAGTTTTGCAATTAAACTACGTTTATATGAAGAAAAAAAATTAATCGCACATCATGTCTTCTCGGACGAACCACCTTGTCAAAGAAAAATGATAATTTGACAGTGACATTTTGTTTTTTTTTTTATTAATAAGTTCGGATACCCGATTTTGAATACTTTAAGCCATAGACTATCACTATTTTTTTTCGATAGGCGCGAATTTTTGAACTTAAATTTATCGCTAAAGTTTTAGTTCCTCTGAAGGCACATCCGGCGATACTTCGAAATCACCTCCGAAAATGTCTCGGCGTTACTGACTACAAAGTTTCAGTTCCTTCTGAGGCACATCCGGGCTTACGAGGTTAAGCGGTTTAGATGTTTCATACAAAAGGATTTCCCCGCTAATTCCCTATCCCGTGGGAATTTTACAATATCCTGTTGTAACTAAGCTTTAGAGTAGGCGCACACCGTTGATTTTTCGTCGGCCGATAGTTTAGTCGGGTTGGGCTCTCAGTGCGCACACTGATTCAACTAAACAGTTGAATCGGGTGTGGGTGCGCAGACCGCCGATTTAAAATCGGGCCAATTGCTTCATTCGATAGAGAGCTGTTGAAGAAATCAGTGACGTGGAACGTTTCCCAGAAGTATTATATTTTTTTTATACTTAACTAACTCATAACTTCACCTGTATGAAATTCCGTTTGATACAACAAAGAAAAAAAGTTTAATAAAAATCAGCTCAAATTCATACATTTTTTCCATATTAGTAGGACATGAAAGGGAAATTATCATGAAAAAGTGAAATCGAGAGTAATAACTACTTAAATCAATTAATTAGTAATAAATTAGTTCGGTAATGTTTTATAATGACGACCTTTCCCGCCAAAAACGCGGAACAAACTGAAGCTATCGGCCGAGTTGGACGACGAAAAATCGGCCAGTGTGCGCGCGTAGAGGAACGCCGTACTGGTCAAGCTATCGACCGATAGTTGGACGATACTTTGGTTGGAAGGCATTTGGGAATCGCATTCAACTATTTGGCTTAATCGAATCGGCGTAGTGGGCGCACTCCCATACATGCCCATACTGATCAACTGCCCGACTAAACTATAGGCCAACTAAAAATCAACGGTGTGCGCCTACTCCTAGATACCTGCATGCCAAATTTCAAGCGTATAACTTAAGCGGTTTAGATTTTTCATACAAAAGTATTTTCCCGCTGATTCCCGTTCTCGTTGGAATTTCTAAGTATACTATAACCTGCCCAGGAGTACGAAGAATAATTTTACCAAGTTTCGTTAAAATCCGTCGAGTAGTTTTTGTTTCTATAAGGAACATACAGACGAACAGACAGACAGACATACAGACAGACAAAAATTTTACTGATTGCATTTTTGGCATCAGTATCGATCACTAATCACCCCTGATAATTATTTTAAAAATATATTTCATGTACGGAATTGATCTCTCTATAGATTTATTATAAGTATAGACGATAAAATTTAAAATCTTTCGTTCCAAGATAAAATGGTCGTCCCAACGAATCTATTCGTAAAATCAAAAATAACATTTCTTGAAAATTATATTCGTAATAATAAAATAATCAGTCTGGAGCGCTCCAAAAGCGCGCAAAAGCGCTTTTGCTTGAAATGTTTATAATGTAAAAAAACAAAATTTTAAGTTGTTCCAATTTGCTTTATACGTACCTAAATATTAATACTGTTGTTATATGCTTACTTTTGATAAATTGATTAATTCATAAAATGATAAAAATTGCAGATGTTAATAATAAGCTTATAGCCTGACCAGGAACATAAAAACCCTGGCATAGAGGCGCGTCAATTGCATTTGATAGTGCAACACTGAGTACAGTCGTACCTGTGTTAAATTAATGGGCTAACTTTATGTATCAGGATTTAGGATTACGGGCTAATTTGATATTTTCATAAATTAACGAAAAAATATTATTATAGGTAACCTGATTTAAATAAATTAAATGAAACCATCAATCGAGCAAGTAGGATTTATTTTATTATTCATCAATAATCAAATTCAGAACTTGAATATTCAACTTTAATGTCTGCTCATGAACGCTTCAAACTCGGTACTTCTTTCCCAATTCCATAAAATTCAACACTTAGAAAGTGACAAAAAAAATTAAAATAGGTAGTTGAAACAAACCACAGCTAATTTTCATAGTGGACTGTACTATACGATAAACATGTCAGTCAATTTGACAACCTTTGTCGGAAACATTATTCAATGAAAATATTGTCCGAACCCTTAGTATTTCTCTTCGATAAATACTTTAACACATTGTGAACCACTTTTCTTTGACGACTATAAAAAGATTTTAGCAATTTCATTAACAAAATCAATTGCGCACATTTAAAATAAAGTTTGTTTACACTTTGACAGCAATAGACTGACATGCAAGGTGACATGTCAATGAAGTTTTCAGTTACTGTTGCCATTAAAAGAAATTAGTACCATTAGTTTTCCGCAACATGGCGAGGGTTTTTATGTTCCTGGTCAGGCTATACCTAGTTTGATTGCGGTAAGAATTTCCCAATATATTTTCTTATATATTGGTCTCTGTTTTTTTGGTAATCAAAAGCCACAAAGGTAATCAGATCCATAACTAGGTGCCTTAGAATTCAATATACATTGATTGTTAGACTAAACCTACAGTGGTTTCACGATAGACATGAGCAACTTTATCCAATGAAAACCTACGAATTACCTATAAATTATTCTGGAAACATCGTCTATTGAGATAAAGTACGAGTAGAAGATGGAAAAGCTGGTGAAAGCCCATTACGAAAACACGAGTAAGAAGGGCGCATAGCTCGTAGAACTGCCCTTTGTCCGTCAGTTTGACTGAAACGAGTAAGAAGTAAGTTTCAAATAAAATAGAGAAACGCGGGTCTTAAGGCAACATTTTTTACATGGATTTAAATAATAATATGTACTCACAGCTTGACGTTTCGCCTGCTATGCTGCAGCCGTGGTCACAAGCAGACACGTCAAGCCGTGAACGCGAAAGTTAATTTCGTTTTGTTAATCTAATAAGAAGTAAGTTTATTAACGAAAAAATAAATTAATTCTGAATTAAGTAGGTAGGTATTTGTGTCATCAATCTTATTATTATAACAGTAGTGTACTGTCGCTGGTCTTAGACCGTCCCCAACTTCAGCTTTTTGCATCCAGTGAGATTTTCCGATATTCTAACTAGAATATGTTTAATTTTTTTTCTGCCTGTAATTAGTTTTTTCTATGCTATAGATGCAAATATTGATATTTTAGTAAGTATTGTTTCGTAACAATATAGCTATATAGATTATTTATCAAGTTTTATGTAATTTTTGGGTAATTTTTTTAAAAATAGTATTTCGAAATTTTATCGCATTTCGCTTTGATGACTCAAATTAAAAAATCCTCTTGTTAAAAAAAAGCATCACCAAAGTGTTATTAACATTGAGTGATGTAGATAAGGTCAAAAGTAATATTAAAAATTAAAAAACAATTTTATTAAATGCCTAATGAAATTATTTTAATTTCATAAAAAAAACTCAAACTGACTTGAGCTGTTGATAATACCTCTGGGTCGACTTTACCAGTAAAATCGAGTTTTGAGTGTTCTAATATTACAATTGCATAAATCTACCTAAACAAATATTAGAAAATGTAATAGTGTCATACAGGTATTACACTGAGCTCTGTCAGTTTACACTAGTAATTGGGACCTCATGTAATACCTGTATGACATTCAGATTTCACCACGGTTTTCGTAGTTTTCATGCGTGTTTCTACAATCAGTGATACTCGTACAATAAAACAGTTCAAATCCAAAAACAAATAATAACAAAGGCTTATAGAAATCGTTCATATTTTAGTAAAAATCTCATTTTTACTAACCACTTGTTCCCGGTCGCGGTGCCATCGCTACTTCAATAAATTAAAGATTAAAAATTATAAATGTCACTTCACTACCCAATCACAGCTAAGAATGGTGGACAGATGCATCATCTAACTAACTAACGTAAAAGTTCTGGAAATTTAAACAGACAGCGTTGATTTATATTTTTTTGTTTTATGTGATAAATATGACGCTTGGCCCCAGGAGGATTGCTTGTCATGATAGATGGTGTATTGTTTACTTTTGTAGTACCTATTTTTTTATCCTATTTCTATCACATTGATTTGTAAACCTACTTACCTCTTATTAAATAATTTTAAGAACTAGAGCTAGTTTTTTACTACAAAAAAGTTTAAGGTTTTTATGATTTCGGAAGTAGGTATGTTTTAAATTATGTTTAAATATAAAACAAGTCCGAATGTTTTCGTGAAATAGGGGAGAGTTCGGTATATTGTACCGCCGGGTAAATTGTACCACCCTCATATTTCGTAAAGTATTTATTGAATGTCTGTAATTGCAACACTCAGCGATACACAACTAAAATCAATTAATATCGGCCATGTGGTTTTTGCCGTGACAACATACACGTGTGTTTTATTTTGAAAAGTATTTTTTCATTGTTTTCAAGTAACTTTTGACAATACATGTTAAGTTTGTAATTTTGTTAAATTTAATCTCAGGGTGTTTCTAATATATTATTTAGAAGCGTAAATTAGTGTGGATTACAATTATTTGAAACATTTTTCGGTATTTATAAGCTATATTTTTTACCGATTTTTTAAAAGCACTATCACCTAGTCGGCTAAATTGTACCACATCAAGTTGTATGGAACTTTACCATAGGATTTTGAATTTTTTTTTAGTAAATCATATTTTGGAGTTATAATAGCGTAGTTATGTTTGACTAACAATAAATGAAAACAAAAGACTGGCAAAGTAGATTAGGTACAAGCGTGCGTTACGATAATTGGAATTACAAAACTTGTACTCAAAATCGTGATAACGTGTAAAACAATATCGATTGTCTATGTTATTAACTACTGTTCCTTTTCGTTTCCTAATTTGTTAAGAATGTATCGTATAATATTTTGCCATAGTTTTTTTATAGGCTTGAAATTTATTGAAATCCAATTTAGTAACCATGTGGTACAAATTATCGAACCGGTTGGCTAAATTGGACCGAAGCTCTGAACTCGTACTTTGTTGATTTGTGCTAAATATACAACAATCATGTTAATTAATACTTATGAAATAGTAAGTTGAATAATGTATATTTTATTATATACCATGGACATTAGCAAAAACAAAAGAAAACTATGTGTAAAATGGGATTGAAAAAAACTGGTCCAAATTAGCGGACTCTCCCTTAAGTAGAGTTTGATTAATTGCAGACTTTAATTGATAATACGTAAAACATATTAAATAATCTCACTTTCAATCACAGATCTTAATACTAAGTTGTAAATAAAGTAGATTGATCTAAACTATTAGTATAGCCTGACCAGGAACATAAAAACCCTGGCATAGAGGCGCCTCAATTGCATTTGATAGTGCAACACTGAGTACAGTCGTACCTGTGTTAAATTAATAGGCTAACTTTATGTATCAGGATTCAGGATTACGGGCTAATATGATATTTTCATAAATTAACGAAAAAATATTATTATAGGTAACCTGATTTAAATAAATTAAATGAAACCATCAATCGAGCTAGTAGATTTATTTTATTATTCATAAATAATCAAATTCAGAACTTGAATATTCAACTGCAATGTCTGCTCATGAACGCTTCAAACTCGGTACTTCTTTCCCAATCCCATAAAATTCAACACTTAGAAAGTGACAAAATTTTTAAAATAGGTAGTTGAAACAAACCACAGCTAATTTTCATAGTGGACTGTACTATACGATAAACATGTCAGTCAATTTGACAACCTTTGTCGGAAACATTATTCAATTAAAATATTGTCCGAACCCTTAGTATTTCTCTACGACAAATACTATAACACATTGTGAACCACTTTTCTTTCACGACTATAAAAATATTTTAGCAATTTAATTCATAAAACCAATTGCGCACATTTAAAATAAAGTTTGTTTACACTTTGACAGCAATAGACTGACATGCAAGATGACATGTCAATGAAGTTTTCAGTTACTGTTGCCATTAAAAGAAATTAGTACCATTAGTTTTCCGCAACATGGCGAGGGTTTTTATGTTTCTGGTCAAGCTATAGATATAATTTTGTTATTTTTGTTGCTCGTTTAATTCTCGAAGACCTTTCACGACAGAGCAAATAATTAATGTAGAGCATCTTGCAAACGGGTTACATGTTTATAATTATGTAAAAGGAGATTTAACTAGTAATAGATAATCAGATTTATTCTTCGAGCTTGTCTCAAAAATTGGATAAAAATTAAGTATCTTTATACTTCTTTATTATTCTCTTTCTGGATCTCAATCTCTGCCTCTGGCTTTTGCTGCTTTTTAGGAACTGAAAATAAACGAAAGGATGCCATTATAAATAAGTTCACTTGTCCTAAAATAGCGGTATAAATTAATTAATGAAAAAAGGTTACCTCCACCAAGTATTTTCTTGAACAATACTGAGCACGGTGCATCTATGAATAGTACAACGACGAACGAAACGATCAAAGTTAATCCAAGATGAGCCAAGAATTTGAACATCTGAAAAACAAATAATTATTAGAATTAAAATGTGATAATCAGGTCTCAATAATTACATTCTAAGCTTGTTTAATACTCTGTGTACGCCACCGTTCCACTAAAGTATAAGTAAATTTGACGTAAGCTCTACAAAATTACATCTTCTTGAGGTAAGACATCAATTTCTACACGCAATTTTTCGACTAGGCCAAAAAATGCACCGATTATATTTATGACATACGGACCTTATTCCATGATACATAATGATTAATATATTTTTGACTCAGCTAAAATATCACTCATTACCTAAATAAAGTGCACTCTAAAGTCAAAACTTACAAGTCCATTTACAGAGAAGAACTGTGGTGTCGTCGCACTGCCGTTGACGAGGAACATCAAGCCGTAGTGAAGGATGTACATGGCGTATGAGAGACGAGCTGGTAGTTTCCACACATGCAGTGATAGTAGCCAGTTGATTGGTCCTGAAAGAAAACATAAAGCAGTCATACAGATTTATATGTTGCTTAGCGCTATTAGCGACAAACAGTTACTTCGTCGTCAGTAGAATCTTTACTTTTTAATGCAAAAACCATCGAGTATGGTTTTCAATACAACTTTTTTTTATACAGCAATGTAGTCGTAGCATAGACGTCGTAGCACTAGGGAGCATCGTAGTCGTAGCAAAGACGTAGCAATAGGTGCTAACTATACAACAGGATCTCGGTTATCTTGACATTGAGGAATTGTTGTCTTAGATTGGGTCTAGGATTTGATCCCCAGCGCAGGCAAACATGGAGCTGTGCTATTTATCTACCCAGATCTTCTTCAACATCCTAGTCAAATCTATTGTTATCAATACCTGAATATCCATGTGCGCATGCGAAGACCAGCCAGCCCAACGCCAAAGCCCAGGCGGGTCTGATGAAAGAGTTGTACATGCTATCCAGAAACTGGTTGGACCACGAAGGTTGCATGACGGGGTACGAGCTGTATATGACGAAACTAAACAGTGCCGTGGCCCATGCCCAGTTGAGCATTACTACAGCCTGAAATAAGAGTTACTGACTGTTAGGTATATGATTACAAAATGTTCATCATTTTCGTCCCCTACCATTATACCAATGCCATAGTCAAATCATCATCATCATTATCATTTCATCCATAGGACGTCCACTGCTGAACACAGGCCTCCCCTAATAATAATATAGTACGTACAACAAATCGCAGAAAAAATATTATATCTAGTTATACTTATAAAATATTTCCACATCACTTTCTTATTATTGTTCCCATTGTTATACTTCTGTGTAACCAGTACCTACAGTTCTGACATCTAAAAACTTTCCCCACGGGCAAGTTCGTCGTCTTAAGGGAAAATTAAACTACCATTGGACCTGCAACGAAATTCATCAGAAGAACGGGGAGTTCGAAGTTTCAGGATCAACTTCCTATCAGTGTAAAGCGGATAACAGAAGACAAACAAAGGTAATATAGGTGTAACCTTTAAAAAAATATGCACCGTGGACACTTGGATACATAGGTAAGCACTAAGCATGCGAATCTGTATTAGTGTGCTGATATTATCAGTACTTTCGTAGTCAAAATTTTAGCCTTACCTTTGATAGCCGGGCTTTTGTGCCCCTATAAGAAGCAAGCACATACCCGATGATCATTCCTACCATAAACGGCGAAGCTCGAGCCAACGTGTTAACGTAATAGTTGTACAAGTAGTTCGTCTCGTCGGTTGGACTGAAACAAGATAGAAGATATCCTAATTATTATATATCTAAATGAATTTTTGTGTCTGTTTTTGTGTATGTTATGTGTGGTAATTAATTAAAAATGGATGAAGGATTCGAATACTAAATGAACGAGCCCAAATTCGATGGAGTTAAGTTGTTTTATTCCGGAGTACCTATACCTTCCAGCTCTATCATCAGATCAGCTCCTTGTTATCATAATATAGCATGGTCATCCGAATTATATGTGCATGCGAAATTTCAGCTCAATCGGTTGTCTGGAAGTGGATCTAACAGCTTGCAAGATTCCACCCATACTTTGAGCTAGTTCCTATATTATGACGTCACGCGCATAGAGCGCTCTCTCTCATCTCGGCATTTTTGTAGATTATTGGGAATAAGATTAGCTGTATTTACTTACCTCGCAAAAAAACTTGAAGGGAATTCCATTATAAAGTTGTAAGTTGTTGCAGCCGATAGTTGTAAAACAAAGGCTGCAGTCAAAGCTGTCCATGCGATGTTTTTTGATCCACCCAGCACCCAGAACAGTACCAGTGGTGACAGAATGTGCAGCTGTACGTCGACAGCGAGGTACCACGTTTGGCCCAAGCACTGTAACACACAGAAATACATATAAATAGAAAAATTAATTGAGCCTTGATCATAGAGTTAATATTATTATATTTAGCGGAATTCAGCAACAAAGAACTGAGCGAGCGCGATGTCACTAGCAGCAACACTATGTGATAAAAAGATATGCGAGATGCCGTCGCCGTCACGTCAAACGGAACTGCTTTTTTGCAACTATTTGAGTAATTGACAGTTCTGAGGCACTTATTCGCACGCTGAATTTGAACTCTGAGATATTTTCAGATTTTGCGTGAGTGAAATCGTGGATGTTTAACTAACAAGATAGTAAAAAATATCCTTACATAAAAAATTGCGTGATGGAATTATTTCCGAAAACGCAATAAGATAATATAAGTAAGCAGTAGATAATATTAATATCAGTAAAAGGCAGGTGTTAATTTATTATTACCGTTCTCCCAGGGTTCATGAAGTTTTGCATGTGCAGTAAAGTGGACCACCAGAAAGCTCTGCATCGGCCTACGAGAACTGATACTGTGCTCCAGTCTGGCCCATCTGACACCCGGTTGAATAAAGAAGCTTCTAGAAGAACACCAGTGGCTAGCACAGGAAACATCCTTAGAAGACGGTTCAAGTAGAAAAGATGAAGATTCTGAAGGAGCTTTTCTGGAAAAAAATACTTTTTTCTATGCCAGTTTCTCAATTTACCTAGTAGGTGCCTAAAGTAGATACCATCAAAACCTTATTAATATTGACATGGTCATGGTCATGGTATACTTACTTCCACTAAGCTTGCCAGCTGTGGTATAAACTACCAGCAAACCACTCAACATAAAAAAGGTATCCACAGTAATATGTGCAGAGGTCACCCACAAGGCTTCTAGTGACCCAGCCCACTGAAATATAAAGTGATTGCAATCGCCAATTAAACTATTTCATCACAACAAACAGGGGTACATAATTATTAATTCGATCCAGTTTACGAAAAAAGAGACAACTTTCTTTTGCACTAAAACAAAAAAAAAAAATTAAAACTGAACATCATAATCCGGGCTTTTTAAGGCGAGAGTGAATAGTCACTTACAGGGCAAATTTTTTATGTATCATTCTAGACTGCATCCCACTGAACATCAGAGGGCCTAGTGTGAGTTACATCAAACGCGCTCACTAGTGAGCGCGTCAAAAAATTACATTAAATGTAAATGACGGATTGTACAGCGCTCCTAGCGGAAAACGTTCAAAAACTAAAATTTCCACACATACTCAGCCCACATGTGCGATTGCGGTCAATTACCTGCCTTGTCTTGCATAAAAAAGTGGTGAATTAATTTTACTTTTTTCGGTACAAACCTGAAATCCTTCAATAGGATTAGCCCAGTGGCTCTCTGAAGTAAACGTGTGACCAATCAGGACCCAAACCATGGCTAAAGCTCTTATTCCATCAATGCAATGTAGAGCATCAGGTCCAGATGCAAAATTCATTACCCGTTGACCGTTAGTGTAGATTGAGAATGTTCTGAATATCGTTTTGGGATTTTCTGAAAAATAAAAACGTGCTTAAAAATAATGAACTTATTATTTAATTTCATACATTTTGTATCAAAAGTTAGGTACATAAATATACTTACCATTTTTGTAAACGAACCGATCAATTACATCATAAACAGTACAGAAAAGGCTTAATACTCCAATTAGGGACAACAAAACTCTGAAAGGTTTAAGGAATACATTTAATCCTACTAATATTATAGATGCGAAAGTTTGGATGTTTGTTACTCTTCCACGCAAAAACTACTGAACGGATTTATGACGATCTGTGACAGACTAAATTCCACGCGGGTGAAGCCGCGGACAAAAGCTAGTTGTCTTCAGTTACGGCTAACCAAGAGCGTAGTTAAGATTCCAAAATGATAGTAATGTAGTTTAATGAATGTGAGTAAAACAAATTAATTACATTTTGCAGAGCACTGATACTTAATTGAATTAAAACCTGATAAAATACTTAGCATTTAATTAATATTATATTATACTCACACGGCGATGTAATCCGCCGCAACCCATGGCTTATCGTTAGGCAGTCTACAGAATTCTTCAGTGAATTCAAAACCTAAAGAGATATTGAATAGCAAAGACGATACTGCTTGTCGCGTTGTGCATGTTTTCGGTATACATATACCTTGTCGGAACGACAATGCTGATAATGGGCTATCAGGCATTAATCTGAAAATTAAATCGCAATTTTTTTCTATAACATACTCTATGAACCGGTCGTTGTAGAAATCTTTGGGGAGGCCTTTGACCAGCAGTGGAGGTCATTTGGCTGTATTTAAAAAACGAGCTCTAATGGAATACAAGAAAAAATAACCAGCAGTCTTCCAAGCATACATAATAATTTTAGAATTAATGTACCTATTTTATTAAATCGAATTCCTTATTAAATAAAATAGTATGACATGAGTTTTATCATGTTACTAGTTTATTCAAAAAACATTGTCTACACCCATAACTTACTAACTTTACTAGTAATACGGGAACACGCAATAATAAATATTATTTAACACCTTCGCTGCCAGCCTAAAAATGGCACTGTTCCGTTCGGGCCATGGGGGACAATGATGGGCGACACTTTAACTTTCCGTTCGGGCCGCGTCGGACAATGATGACCGCGAGTCAGACCTATGTTTAAACCTCTGTATTGAGCAGATGGACAGCATTTCTTCAATAATTCTCTTATAAGCTGACCCGCGCGGCTCCCAAGATTAGTGTACGTCACTTGGTTCTCAGGTAAAGCTCGGACTTAGAAAAAAAAATGTGGATAACGGTAGCGCAATGAAACATAGTAATTATACAATGCATTTTTGCAAATTTATCAACTTTTTAGCAAGATAATAACGGTTTATTAATTAAAACATATCGTTTACTTATTTTATATAATTTATAATATGCAGGACAATAAAAAAAATCACTTTCATTGTTGAACAACCACTTTGTATGAAGGGTTGGTACAGGAAATACAGTCAAACAATTTCTAAAACGTCAAGTCGCAAAAATTGGATTAATAACCCAGTTGTTAGCAGCACCTTCCTGTAAATTTCATAATTATATGGCTGTCCAACGAGGCAAAAATGGGAACTAATAGTTCAGTATTGATAGTAGCGCCTTCCTGACAATGCCATAGCTGGGACGGCTCAGTTTTGGACATTTTTTATACGAATTATTGATAAATTCAATTTTTTAAATAAAATTTAAACCTTTTTTAATTAAAACAATTTGAAAAAAATCACTTTTAGCGTTCCTTTTACGGTATCATCGATTTATTTATTATTATTTTTAATCACTATTTAAGACTTATCCTGCTAGTTTCGTTTCTCATTTTATACCTTATAATATTCCTATTTATGCGTAATATAATATATCAAAAACCTACCAATGTACAACTCTTTATTTTTTTGGTTGTTCTCCTTTTTTTTTGGATGCGAGCGGGGATGGTCGACAACATGACCGCGCGGCCCTACGGAACGGATTTTCGAATTTTCGCTCGCTGGGGCCATGGGGATCAATGATGTCCGACGCTTAATAATTCGATGTAGAGACTCAAAAACAACTATATGTTAATAAAATCCTTTATTTATGTTTATAATGTAACGATTTAACAAAAAAAAACAATCGACGAAAATTGAAAAAAATTGAAATTTTTACTTGGCCTGGTAGGAAAGTGCAGTGTCGGACAACATTGACCGCGTTGGCGTTCAATGTGTTAAATATAAATGGCTACCTATTTTTAGGATTAAATGTGAGTCAGTGCCTTAATCAAGGGAGAGGACTCAGCATTATTATCCCTTTTAAATGGGGCTACTAATACCAATTCTCGTTCCCACCACTGCAACTCATAAATGGCTAAGATCTAGAGCTTAGCCACCAACTGACTTTTGAGCAGTATAAAAAACCATTTCACTTCCAATCACCTACCTCGAATCATTGCTAAAGATGCCTCCAATTATTTGTGTACCAATATTAAAATCCTGCACAGTTTCAAGTCTAGCATTAATTTCAGCAAGATCTGATTCTTCTAAATCAGTCCATCCAGGCAATTCAGGTATTTGCTGATTGAGAGGCACTTGTATCAAACAATATTTTCCTTGTAGTTCTGAATTTTCTAGCTGGCGGTTTATGCCAAGACATTGGTGATAGTTTCCCAGGTCTAATGTGTTTCCTTGTAAAATTCCCCTGGGGATTCTTATTCCTGCATCGATGACTGTAGAATGGTAGTTATTTTAGAAAACGTAGTCAAAAAGTGGATTGTATCTCGGTAGTTTAATATTATATTTAAATCAGAAGTAATTAATATTTTTATCAGAAAAAGTAGGAAGTAATGAATGATATTAGATTGTAACCATTCAAAAATAAATCATAGATAAACAGAGCTGATTAATGTCTAGGAAAAAAAGAAGATAAGATTATCATGCTTCTAAAAAATCTCCTTAGAAATAAAAAAAATACCTACAAAATGTAAGTATAATATTTTAGAGAAAGGTGACTTCTCTCACCATTTTTTTCTTTTTTAAAAGTACAAGTTCTATTCTAACTACACTGGTCATCACAAAAATCGACCCTCCCGCGACAAGCACTTTCAAACGCAGGGCATCCCCACTTCCCACCAATATTGGCACCATTTAAAAGCCTAGTTCTAAACTTCATTTGATTAAAGGAAAGGTTTTTACCCCAAAAATGTCTGTAGAAAAATCCAGAGTCACTTTTACAAAAAATAGGTAGTTACGCTTGGGCAACTTTTATGGCTATAAAACTGTTAAGTTGGGATTATTCGCTATCCATCTGTTAAAGAGGACACGTGAGATCATTATTTGGTTTTATAACCATAAAAATTGATCTAATTGATCCCAGAGGTGAGCCCAAAGTGAGGTCTTTTTTCAAGTCACATTTATTGTATAAAGCGTTTATGTTAATCGTTTATTAAGAAATTAAATGTTTTTCTTTAAGGATATTTATTGGGCTTTCAAATGACACCAATATTGTTGGGGCACCATGATTGTGTCAGTAGAAACGAGTTTTCCTGTAAAACGTAGGTGGGCCGATTTTTGTGATGACCAGTACCTATATTTTAGAAAAGAAATTGTAATTACTAAAAAGAAAAGAAATTGTAATTACTAAACAAAGCTCAATATTGTAAGCACAAAAATGTAAAAACTTGCACAAAAAATTGGCGTTGTAACTGAAACCGGATATGAAACCAATTTTTTACTTACATTGCAATTGCAGTAAAGCATCTTGTGCAATAAAATTAACATGCTCGTCACATAATTCTGGATCTAACACTTCTTCGAATAAATTCTGATCTATGGCAGGATTCTTTGCATCCCAAACTAAGCTAGAGTTCACTTTCTGACTTATTATCAAAACGAAAAAGAAAAATATTTTTGTAACCATTTTCACCACCGTAACCCAACTCCGTTCATAACAAAATAGTTACTTTTAATATAAATGAAATCAATTAAACAATCTTGGTGCGTCAATAGCTTATCTTCGCTCTTAGTTTTTGGTGTTGGCTCTTAGCTCATTGAAAAGTGCCACAACATAAAGTTTATTGCTTTTTGTGAACGGCATATTTTTCTTTATACTTTCTCAATGTTAATTAATATAATGTTATAAACTAAACTTTATAAATTAATTAATAATACCTACTTTGCCAATGTTATAGTTGTGAATACAAACATTACGAGTGCAAATAAATAATAAAATTTAAAATCTTTCGTTCTAAGATAAAATGGTCGTTCCAACGAATTTACACGTAAAAACAAAAACAATATTTCTTTAAAATTATATTCGTAATAATAAAATAATCAGTCTGGAGCGCTTTTGCTTGAAATGTTTATATAAAAAACAAACATTTTAAGTTGTTCCAATTTGCTTTATACGTACCTAAATATTAATACTGTTGTTATATGCATACTTTTGATAAAATACAATTCGTAAAATGATAAAAATTGCGGATGTTATTAATAAGCTTAGTTTGATTGCGGTAAAATTTCCCAATATAATATTTTCTTTATATTGGTCGCTGTTTTTTTTTAATCAAAAGCCACAAAAGTAATCAGATCCATACCTGGGTGCCTTAGAATTCAATTTATATTGTTTTTTAGACTAAACTTAAAGTGGTTTCACAATAGCCATGAGCATTGAGCAACTTTATCGAATTAAAACCTACGAATTATAATTATTCTGGTAACATCGTCTATTGAGATAAAGTAGATGACGGAAAATCTGATTTATATACTAGAATGAAAACATAAATAAGAAGGGCACATAGCTCGTAGAGCTGCCCTTTGTCGGTCAGTTTAACTGAAATGAGTAAGAAGTAAGTTTATTATCGAAAATCTTATGAGTTCACTGCTGGACTTAGACCGCCCCCAACTTCAGCTTTTTGCATAAAGTGACATTTTGCTATACTTAATCTAACTAGAGAACTTCTCTCGAGTTGCCGATTCAAACAGAAGGGTTATTTTATTTAGCATATGAAAGTGATATTTCTTACGTTTCGTTCGTTTCAGCCAAATGACGTCCACTGCTGGACAAAGGCCTCCCCCAAGGTTTTCCACAATGAACGGTCCTGCGCTGCCCGCATCCAGGCTCTTCCCGCGACCTTTACCAGATCGTCGGTCCACCTAGTAGGAGGCCTGCCCACGCTACGTCTTCCAGCCCGTGGTCGCCACTCGAGAACTTTCCTGCCCCAACGGCCATTGTCTCTACGAGCTATGTGCCCCGCCCACTGCTTGATTTTAGCAATTTCTTACGTTTATGATATTGATAATTGAAGTTCCATAGGCCATTCCAAATGTAGAGAATGTACGTAGAGTGTGTTCCAAAGATGACCATTAACGTGGGTAAGCAAGGCTTCCAACGTAGCAACGGTTCCAGGTTCTTACCTAACCTTTGTATACCAACATAAAGCAATAAAGAATTTTACGTACTTTTGTATCTTGGGTGGTATAAAAACATGCCACCAGTGAATAATGCATTATCATATTATAGATAATATCAACATGACGCATTAATCAGCTTACCTTTGCAGACGTACTCAGATAATTTTTATATCCAGTTCAGTGTAACTGAAAACTAAAAGTCATCGGAAGAGGTCACAAGCAACGTTAACAGGTTTCCATCATAATGCGCTGCGATAACCAACAAATCAAATCAAATCAATTTGATTAAAATTATGTTTATTTTTATCTGTCACTCTACCAAAATACACAGTCATTCCCTTATCTATATTTTCTTTTTAACACGATTTTATTAGGTCGTCGTGTATGTAACTATGTAATGGAATCTAAGAATCTGAATTAGGTACACCCACATCTAATTCTTGATTCATCATGAAACTTGGCAATTATTATGTAGATTAGATGAAAATCGAGCTGGTCTGATGATGGGACTGGAAGGTGACCATAGGAACTCTTATACATAACGGCGGAAACTCAGCGAGTTTGAGTTCATTGGATATTTTATCTTTTCTTTTTGGCCTTTTAGTGCAGTAATTAAAAGCGTGTTTTTAGTTTTTTAACTATGAGGTATGTTTTTTGTTCTAATAATCTTAGTTCCATCAGCACCAACCATTACCGGACACAGCAGCTATGATATTTTACTGTATCGGTAACAAAACTTGTACGAGTATATTGCTTTAAAAGTTTAAAGTAATAATAATTATTCTGTTAGTAACCATGTACCTACTTCTACCTACTTACATGACGGGATTGCTACCATGTACTTTATCGTAATAAAAGGCAATCGTAATAAAAGACTGCGAAAGAGGGTAGACCGATAAATGTTTGCCCATAACATCTCACCCGCCAGTTCCTCAGTCACTCCGTGGTGGTCATGGCGCTTGCAACAGTGCCGAAATATCTGAGTAAGAACATGATAGCAATCCCGTCAATAATAAAAACTTGTATCATAAGTAAATTAGTACGAGGGGTTAACGGGACTATTAGTAATTTTGTGCAATACATTATTATCATTAGTATTCTTTAAAAAAATGTTTACGTTCGCGCAGCCCTTAATCTTATATAATATGAATAGATCTTCCAGCCAATATCAAAATGTAGTTATTCAAACAGGAAAATACAGTTAAAATACTCTGCATGCGTAGTACCAATGCGCCAATAGTTACGTTTTCACATTATCAAATAAATTAGATTACGTTGACAAGATTAATAATTTCTTTATCTTTTTCAAATGAAACATTTGAGCACTCTACTACACTCACATTTGAGCACTCGACATTTTTTATTGATAGATCTGGCAGTGACTCCGTAGAATTAATAATTAGGTAGGTTTTCATACAAAAAAATTGCATTGTTTTCTGAGGATCTAAGAGACGGGGACGGGGTCATCTTGATCCCCTTTAACTTTCCCTGTTGGAGGTGCACTTGTGCAGGGGACCTCCCACAGCAGTCTTGATCCAGGTCTGTCCATCGCATTTGTGAACTTCCACGTGACCTGGTGCCCTCCACTTTGTCCTGCACTACAAGGGGCTCTATGGAGTCGGTGTTACGAGTACGAATAAACTTGATAAGAAGTTCTTGGTGTATGACTTAGATAGATAAATAAAACTTTTATTTGCATAAAAAAACAACACAAAATACTAATAGTGGGATTACCTAAGTTTTAACTCTACATAGCGCACCTAGTGGCGCCATCTGCGAATAGCGTGTACGTTCAAGACTAAAATAACTCAACGCCATCTCTCCGCAGCATACAAAACAAAATACTTCACTGGCAAATGTTCTTGCTTATGTTCGTCAACGAGGTTCAAATATGTGCATTTTTTGCTTTAGTAGCTAGATGTCGCTGTGCGTACTTGACTCGCGGTATCATTTGTTTTTTTCCTGTCCTTAAAGCAGTCCTCAACCATATTGCATAGTAACAAACAAAATTTCAGCTTTAGTTTTTAGAAACTAGCTGTGCCCGCGAACTTCTATCGCGATCAAGTTTTGGTCGGTTGCTTAGCTGAAATGCTAAAGTGAACCGCGAGATGTTGCTATACATACATACATGCGAGTAATACCTATACCGAGACGAAGTGCGATGTCGCACACTGAAGTATGGGCGATGCTCTGGTGGGGGAAGCAAGACAGTAACCGGGCGAGATGGTGTTCACACTACGTATCTTAGTAATTCAACATGAAGAGATTTAAAAAAAAATTTGATAATTATTATAAATTTCATATCTTTTTCATCTAAATATAGAGCAGGATCAGTAACCAGTTTTTGAATATCTTGTATAGTTTTTAATATTTATGTGGTTTTACTAAATGTATGGAAGTTGAAAACATTAAATTTTCGGATAAATCCAGTTATTTCTGTAACTTAATATTGGTACCGTTGGATAGAGCTTGTGAAGCACTTTCAGGATTAGTATTCAGTTTTTCGATATCTTGTTTAATTTAGAAATAATCGAATGAGATCACTTATCGTTTCCATCCGGTATACAGGTTGAAATTTTGTAATGCCATCTGAAGGGAAAATACTCTTAATATTGTAGATAGAAAATTTTTCTCAAAGAAAACATTCCTTTATTTTTGAAAAGAAATAGAACTGCAATATAAAACAAGTCCGAATGTTTTCGTGAAATAAGTAGAGTTTCATTAATTGCAGACTTTTATTGATAATACGTAAAACATACAAATAAAATAATCTCACTTTCAATCACAGATCTTAATACTAAGTTGTAAATAAAGTAGATTGATCTAAACTATTAGTAGGTATAATTTCGTTATTTTTGTTGCTCGTTTAATTCTCGAAGACCTTTCACGACAGAGCAAATAATTTATGTATAGCATCTTGCAAACGGGTTACATATTTATAAATTATGTAAAAGGGGATACCTAGTAATAGATGATAATCAGATTTATTTTTTGAGTTTGTTTTAAAAACTTTGGAAAAATTAAGTACCTATCTATACACTTTAAACTTCTTTATTATTCTCTTTCCGGATTTCAGACTCTGCCTCTGGCTTTTGCTGCTTTTTAGGAACTGAAAATAAACGAATAGATGCCATATAAAATTAATTTCAGTTGTATCAGTGAAAATAGTGACATAAATAAAGCTTCAACCACAACAACGCGTGCAGTGTGCCTACCATGAGTTTACGTTAGGTGAGCTCGCTAGCAAATACGTCAAAAAATTCTATGAAGATTTTATTTCTTGAAAGTAGCCGCTAGGGTTGCTGCACAATACGTCATACATTTAAATGTCATTTTTTTACGCAGTCGCTAGCGAGCATACCTAACGTAAACTCATGGTAGGCACACAGATCGCATCGCCAGCGCGGTCAAAGGCCAATGACAGGCCGTGTGGTCTGTCATTGATCGCGCCGTGATCGTGCCGGCGATGGCGATCTGCACGCGTTGGTGTGGTTAAAGCTTTAATGCTTACATTAATAAAACCTAGATGGATAGTCTTCATACAAACGCTTCGTCAAGAGTGAGGCAAAATCTTATGTCATTAGTGTCAATTTTGTTGGGGAGTGTAGACAGTGAAGGCGATTTTCCCGAAAGTAGGGAAATTTTTAATACGTTTTAATTATTTTATAATTAACAAAAACAAAACGCATCATGTACTTACTTATTTATTGAATTCAAAGAACCTACTTAATTACAATAAGATAAATCGACTTAAAAGTCTCGATTTCATAAAAAAGGAAGTGTATTTGTAGGGCGAACAATTGGGAAATACATTTTCTTATTACTGGTATCATTCCCGTATTTAATTTTTGAAAGCCAAATTCAAGCAAAATACGCGTCGAATTGTAGTACTTACTTATGAAATGTAACACTGGTCACTTTCTTTCCTTTTTCTGATGTATTTAGACAGCCTTTCACAGCCCAAACCGTCTTATTTAATTAAAATTCGTCGGAAGTGTTTACCAATTTTTCACTTTGACAGTTCATGTGACGTTTACGGGTAAGCCATTCTGGCTTACTAAAACCTGCCTCACCTTTCGTGCACTGACTAGGATCTATCTAGGTTTTATTAATCTAAGCTTTAATGAATAAAAAAATGTTACCTCCACCAAGGATTTTCTTGAACAATACTGAGCACGGTGCATCTATGAATAGTACAACGACGAAAGAAACGATCAAAGTTAATCCAAGATGAGCCAAAAACTTGAACATCTGTAAAAAAAAGATGATTAAATATATTTACCTAAACGTTAAATTATGCTGACAATAAAGTAAAAGAAAAGTCTAGCAGTAATTACAGTGCTATCACCGCAATTCCCACATAAATTGCAATCTAAAATGGTTTCTAAAATCATTACATACAAGTGCATTCACAGAGAAGAACTGTGGTGTCGTCGCACTGCCGTTGACAAGGAACATCAAGCCGTAGTGAAGGATGTACATGGCGTATGAAAGACGTGCTGGAAGCTTCCACACATGCAGTGATAGTAGCCAGTTGATTGGTCCTGAAAGGAAACATAAAGTAGTGAGACAGATTTAGTTATATACAAGGCTCGAGGCTTCAGAGTCAGTTTGCCGAGAGCTCAGAGTCGTTTACAGGACTCGCCTCGTTTGTATGAAGCTCGACGACTCGGAAGTCTTTTTTAGAGTTCGAGCCTTTTTCGGGGCTCGCCTCGTTTGTATGAAGCTTGGACTCTTTCGCAGAGCTCGAGCCTTTTTGAGAGCTCGAGCCTTTTTGAAAGCTCGAGCCTTTTCGAAAGCTAGAACCTTTTTGAAAGCTGTGCGTTCATACCTCTGTCAGTCAGTCAATGAGTCAGTCAGTCAATCAGTCAGTCAGTCAATCAGTCAGTCAGTCAAAACTTTGAATTTTATATGTATAGAAGTAGCTTTACACATATAATATAGATTACTTAATTACGGAGATACTAAAGTCATAAATATAAACTTGAGTTTTTATTGAAGGCTTGCGTTAATTTTAAGACTCGAGCTCTTACCTCCATATCCATGTGCGCATGCAAAGACCAGCCAGCCCAACGCCAAAGCCCAGGCGGGTCTGATGAAGGAGTTGTACATGCTATCCAGAAGCTGGTTGGACCACGAAGGTTGCATGACGGGGTACGAGCTGTATATGACGAAACCGAACAGTGCCGTGGCCCATGCCCAGTTGAGCATTACTACAGCCTGAAATAAGAGTTACTGACTGTTAGGTATATGATTACAAAATGTTCATCATTTTAGTCCCCTACCACTATACCAATGTGCCATAGTCAAATCATTATCATTTCATCCATAGGACGTCCACTGCTGAACACAGGCCTCCCCTAATTATTATTAGGGGAGGCCTGTAATATATAGTTGTAGTGTAATATGTAATAATATAGTTCGTTCGTTTCAGCCGAATGACGTCCACTGCTGGACAAAGGCCTCCTCCAAGGTTTTCCACAATGAACGGTCTTACACTGCCCGCATCCAGGCTTTTCCCGCGACCTTCACCAGATCGTCGGTCCACCTAGTAGGAGGCCTGCCCACGCTACGTCTTCCAGCCCGTGGTCGCCACTCGAGAACTTTTCTGCCCCAACGGCCATCGTCTCTATGAGCTATGTGCCCCGCCCACTGCGACTTGATTTTACCAATTCTGCGAGCTATGTCGGTCACTTTGGTTCTCCTGCGGATCTCCTCATTTCTGATTCGATCACGCAAGGAAACTCCGAGCTTAGCCCGCCCCATCGCCCTTTGGGTCACCTTGAGCCTTCTTATGAGGCCCATAGTAAGCGAACACGTTTCAGATCCATATACCATCACTGGCAACACACACTGGTCAAATACTTTTGACTTGAGACACTGCGGTATTTCGGACGTGAGTAATGTGAGTATGTCACGAAGCTTCCCGAACGCTGCACATCCGAGTTGGATTCGACGATTGAATAATATAGTATGTACCTACCTACAACAAATCGCAGTAAAAATATTTTATCTAGTTATACCTACTTATAAAATATTTCTACCTCACTTTCTTATTACTGTTGACATTGTTACTGTCTTCTGTGTAACCAGTACCTACAGTTTTAATATCTAAAAACTTCCCCACAAGTTCGTCGTCTAAAGGTAAAATTAAACTACCAAAATTAATCAGGAGAACGGGGAGTTCGAAGTTTTAGGATCATCTTCCTATCAGTGTAAAGCGGATAACAGAAGACAAACAAAGGTAGATAGGTATAACCTTTAAGAAAATATGCACCGTGGACACTTGGTATATAGGCAAGCACTAAGCATGCGAACCTTTATTAGAATCTGTATCAGTGTGCTAATATTATCAGTACTTTCGTAGTAAAAAATTTAGCCTTACCTTTGATAGCCGGGCTTTTGTGCCCCTATAAGAAGCAAGCACATACCCGATGATCATTCCTACCATAAACGGCGAAGCTCGAGCTAACGTGTTAAAGTAATATTTGTACACGTAGTTCATTATCTCGTCGCTACGACTGAAACAAGATATCCTAATTATTATTTATCTAAATTAATATCTGATTTCGTTTGAAGCAATCTTGTAAAAATAATTTGAAGAAGGGAAGCAAGAAAATTATTACTCGCACGTTACGAGATTCATAAACAAAACGCGCGACTGCAAGTGGACAGACAGAATGTATGAATGAATCTCTATAGTATGTATAGTAAACTCACAAGTGCGATTGAAAACGCGTACCTATCTGAACAAGTTTATAAAATTATCTATCAAATAAAATAACTGTTTTCGTGGATTATTGGAAATAAGATAAGCTATATTCACTTACCTCGCACTCGTTAAACTTGAAGGGAATTCCATTATAAAGTTGTAAGTCGTTGCAGCCGACAGTTGTAAAACAAAGGCTGCAGTCAAAGCTGTCCATGCGATGTTTTTTGATCCACTCAGCACCCAGAATAGTACCAGTGGTGACAGAATGTGCAGCTGTACGTCGACAGCGAGGTACCACGTTTGGCCCAAGCACTATAATACACAGAAATACAAAAACAGAAAATTTAATTGAGTCTTGATCATAAAGCTAATATTATCATATTTAGTGGAATAAAGCAACAAAGAACTGAGCGAGCGCGATGTGACTAGCAGTAAAACTGTGTGATAAAAAGAGATGCGTGATGCTGTCGCCGTCACTTCAAACGGAACCGTTTTTTGCAACTTTTTGACAGTTCGGAAGCACTTAAATATTCGCACGCTGAATTTGAACTCTGAGATATTTTCAGATTTTACGTGAGTGAAATCGTGAATGTTTAACTAATAAGATAACAAAAAATATCCTTGCATAAAAAATTCCGTCCGAAAAAGCAATATGAGTAAGCATGTAGATAATATTAATATCAGTAATACGCAGGTGTTAATTATTACTATTCTCTCAGGGTTCATGAAGTTTTGCATGTGCAGTAAAGTGGACCACCAGAAAGCTCTGCATCGGCCTACGAGATCCGACACCGTGCTCCAGTCTGGCCCATCTGACACCCGGTTGAATAAAGAAGCTTCTAGAAGAACACCAGTGGCTAGCACAGGAAACATCCTTAGAAGACGGTTCAAGTAGAATAGGTGAAGATTCTGAAGGAGCTTTTCTGGAAAAAAATACTTTTTTCTATGCCAGTTTCTCAATTTACTAGGTGCTTAAAGTACCATCAAAACCATGTTAATATTGACATGGTCATGGTCATGGTATACTTACTTCCACTAAGCTTGCCAGCTGTGGTATAAACTACCAGCAAACCACTCAGCATAAAAAAGGTATCCACAGTAATATGTGCAGAGGACAACCACAAGGCTTCAAGTGACCAAGCCCACTGAAATGTAAACTCACACAGCAACAATTTCACACAGCGCTATCTAGCCCCAAAGTAAGCAATTAATATGCTGGTGTTATGGGTGCTAGCTTAAGGGATATATATACTTTTTAAATACATATATAATATTATACATAGTAACACCCAGAACCGTCACAGAAATTATAATTCATCATTTCAATTTCTGCCCGGCCGGGAATCGAACCCGGGACCTGTCGGCATAGTAGTCCGTTTTAGAACTACTACACCAAACGGCCGACTAATTAAAGGTTCAGTCAAACCAACGCGTGCAGCCGGCGTGCACGATGGCGATGGCGATGGAGACCACTGCGCGTGCAAAAGTTGTTTCACACTGCCGTGACCGCGATAGCGATCACTACGCGTGCAGGTTGTCACTGTCACGCACACTGTCACTTTCACTTTCCAGGCGTTCTCAATTTTGTTCTTCAGATAATTTATTATCCCAATTTTATTTCACAATGTTATCTGATACCAATTTAATAGCGAAATTAAAGCATTACTATATTAATAGTCTTTATTGGGTTCTCGAGCAAATTAGAATAATTTGTTTATTACATTAAAATAAATTCTGGTAGTGATAGGTAGGTAGGTACATTAATCTAAAACCTTTTTTATTATTCAAGTTGGTCAGACTAGTGGCATGTTAAGATTAATTCATTTGTAATTATGTAAAACCTTTATAACAGATCCTACTTACTATTATCTAGGCTTTATTACATCTACGATTTAAAAAAACAGAAACGTCAAAGCGACAAATAGCACGGTGATCGCTGATCGCTGCGTGCAGACGCTGCATAGATCGCCGCGACCAATGACAGGACGCGTTGATGTGAACTCATCGCTACAAATTCATACACGCTGTCTGGTCGCCATCGCCATCGGCATCGTGCACGCCGGCTGCACGCATTGGTTTGGCCGAACCTTAAGATTGCAATCGCCAATTAAACTATTTCATTACAGCAAACGGGGGTACATATTGATTCGATCCAGTTTACGAAAAAAAAGACAACTCTCTTTTGCACTAAAACCAAAAAAAAAAAAATAACTCGGTGGTGAATTAATTTTATTTTTTCGATACAAACCTGAAATCCTACAATAGGATTAGCCCAGTGGCTCTCTGAAGTAAACGTGTGACCAATCAGGACCCAAACCATGGCTAAAGCCCTTATTCCATCAATGCAATGTAGAGCATCAGGTCCAGAAGCAAAATTCATTACCCGTTGACCGTTAGTGTAGATTGAGAATGTTCTGAATATCGTTTTGGGATTTTCTGAAAAATAAAATCGTACTGAAAGGACCTTATTTAATTTCATACGTTTTATATCTAAAGTTAAATACTTACCATTTTTGTAAACGAACCGATCAAGTACATCATAAACAGTACAAAAAAGGCTCAATACTCCAATTAGGGACAACAAAACTCTGAAAGGTTTGAGGAATACATTTATTTACACATAATTCACTAATAAAAAATCTATCTTCAGTTACGGCTAAAAAAGCGTAGTTAAGATTCCAAAATGATAGTGATGTAATTTAGTGAATGTGAGTAAAACCTATTAATTACATTTTGCAGAGCACTGATATTATTGAATTAAAACCTTAGCACTTAGCATTCAATTAATATTATACTCACACGGCGATGTAATCTGCCGCAACCCATGGCTTATCGTTAGGCAGTCGACAGAATGCTTCAGTGAATTCAAAACCTAAAGAGATATTGAATAGCAAAGACGATACTGCTTGTCGCGTTGTGCATGTTTTCGGTATGCAAATACCTTGTCTGATCGACAATGCTGATAATGGGCTATCGGGCATTACTCTGAAAATTAAATCGCAAACAAAGGACAATTGGCAAAATGATACCCGGCTCCAATAGATATATGCGTACGTAATTCCATAAGTCTTTAAATTATTGATAGTGAAATGATGAAAGTACTAGAGTTTTATTACTTCTTAAGGGTTTTTATTATGGGTTGCTAAAGCGAATAATGGGACGATAGCTTGGGTAATTTATAGTAATAATACTAATACTTTCCTTTTCTATCCTTATTTGAGTTATATTAATAGATTGTAATTATAAAATACATACTTGTATATTATAAAGTCTGTTGTTATATATTAGTTTTATGATATACCTAGTTATATTAGTTATTCAAGACTCACACTATAATATGGATGATTGTATTATACTTTCATTTATAATACTTAGTGGAATTACTGCTTTCAAAACGTGAATTAGAACTGGCTCATCAGCAAACATTTTCCTACAATGCCTTTTGAAATATAATATTGGTTATGGCTATTGGAGCGGGTACCACTTTCCATACATTGGTGCCCATCATTCTTTTAATAAGATACTCTTTATGAACCGGTTGTTGTGGAAATCCTTGGGGGAGGCCTTTGACCAGCAGTGGACATCATGTGGCCGAAATGAAAGAACGAACACTAAGAGTAGGCGCACACCGTTGATTTTTCGTCGGCCGATAGTTTAGTCGGGCAGTTGATCAGTATGGGCGTGTATGGAAGTGCGCACACTACGCCGATTCCATTTGGCCGATTCTTCATAGTTCGTATTTCAAAATCGGGCACAACTATCGGCCAACTAAAAATCAACGGTGTGCGCCTACTCTAATGGAATACCTGCAAGAAAAATTAGGATGCAAAATCTTAAATTAATGTACCTACTTTAATTTTAAATCGAATTCCTTGTTAAATAAAATAATTTTAAATAACATGATTTTTATCATGTTGCTAGTTTAATAAAAAATATTACACCGGTAAACAAAATTTTTTTTGTTGCGCATGGATTTTAATTATTATATTCTGATATACAAATTTATATACAAAAGTTTGATAACAAATCGAAAATATTTGCTTTTTAAGAAGTTATAGCGATTTGAATTTTCCATCTTTATAGTAGAATGTCTCTAAAGATGCACGTTACATTCTCATTGGGATAAATTTATAGATAATTATAGGGGCTTATTCGCAAAAACAAGGGGCACGCTTCCATCAAAATATAGGTAGTGGGATTTGAGAGACGACGTTGCCAAGGCCAGTATATTGAAAGCATGATAAAGTAAGGTTTTTATGAGAAAAATATTCTATGGAACATGATAGGAAAGTAGAACTCTTCATTTTTAATAAATATTTGGACTCTATTTAAAAACTTGAATCTTAAATAGATGTTTGGTATCTTTTAATCATTAGAAAGAAAAGTAAATTTGGCAACAAATTAAATCATCTCTATGTCCATGTTTCATACATTCATTGATTTTAATTTTTCTATTTTTTACACATAAAAGCAAATTCAAAACAATTTTTTGTTGGCGCAAAAATACTGTAGACAGTTGTATTCTACACCCATAACTTACTAACTTGACTAGTAGTACGAGTATACGCATTAATAAAAATATAAATAAATATGACTTTTTTTAGGACTTAATGTGAGTGCTCAAAGGAGAGGACTCAGTATTATTGTTCCTTTTAAATGTGGCTACTAATACCAATTCTCGTTCCCACCACTGCAACTCATAAATGGCTAAGATCTAGAGCTTAGCCACCAACTGACTTTTGAGCAGTATAAAAAACCATTTCACTTCCAATCACCTACCTCGAATCATTGCTAAAGATGCCTCCAACTATTTGTGTACCAATATTCAAATCCTGCACAGTTTCAAGTCTAGCATTAATTTCAGCAAGATCTGATTCTTCTAAATCAGTCCATCCAGGCAATTCAGGTATTTGCTGACTGAGAGGCACTTGTATCAAACAATATTTTCCTTGTAGTTCTGAATTTTCTAACTGGCGGTTTATGCCAAGACATTGGTGATAGTTTCCCAGGTCTAATGTGTTGCCTTGCAAAATTCCCCTGGGGATCCTTATTCCTGCATCGATGACTGTAGAAATGTGGTTAATTTAGAAAACGTAGTCAAAAAGTTTTTTTTTCCTTTTTTTATCCACAACGAGGAAGCTCTTGGCCTGTATCTCACCTGATGGTAAGTGATGATAAGGCCAAAAGGAAAAACGAGATTCACCCGGAAAATCAACCACGGAGGAACTGGCTATCTTACCTCTAACTGCCGGAACACAACAATGCTGTTAACAATGTTGTTATGGCGACAGACTTAGGTAAGATGGTGGTAGCTAGCCAGGCGGACTAAGATTTAAGAACAAGCCCTACCACCATCCAAGCCGAACAGAAAAGTCTGCCCCCACTGGGAATCAAACCCGGGACCTCTGCGTCTGAAGCAGGTGGTCTTATCACTAGACCCCAGAGGCGGTTCATTGTATCTCGGTAGTTTAATATTATATTTAAATCAGAAGTAATTAATATTTTTATCAGAAAAAGTAGGAAGTAGGTAATGAATGATATTAGATTTGTAACCATTTAAAAATAAATCATAGATAAACAGAGCTGATTCATGTCTAGGAAAAAAGGAAGATAAAATTATCATGCTTCTAACAAATTCTCCATAGAAATTAAAAAAAAAACCTACAAAATGTAAGTATTATTTTATTACAGACCAAAAAAATAGTCAGAAAAGTCACTTTTCTGAACATTTTTTTCTTTTACAAAAGTACAATTTCTATTTTAACTATTAAAAAAAATGTAATAACTTAACAAAGCTCAATATTGTAAGCACAAAAATCCAAAAACTTGCATTAAAAATTGGTGGGAACGCGTTGTAACTGAAACCGGATATGAAAACTATTTTTTACTTACATTGCAATTGCAGTAAAGTCAAGATACTTTACTGCAATTTTATTGCAATGTCTAACTAAAACCGGATATGAAAAACATTTTCAACTTACATTGTAGTAGTAGTAAAGTATCTTGCACAATAAAATTAACATGCTCGTCACATAATTCTGGATCTATCACTTCTTCGAATAAAACCTGATCTATGGCAGGATTCTTTGCATCCCAAACTAAGCTAGCATTCACTTTCTGACTTAGTATCAAAACCAAAAAGAAAAATAATTTTATAACCATTTTCACCACCGTAACCAAACTCCGTTCATAATATATGAGTTACTATTGATATAAATGAAATCGATTAAACAATCTTGGTACGTCAATTGCTTATCTTCGCTCTTAGTTTTTGGTGTAGCTCATTGAAAAGCGGCACAACATTTTTTATTTATTTCCAAGTTTAAGCCTATTTTTACAGAAATCCAATACAATAGACAAACGAAATATGTCAGGAAGGTAACAATAGTAATATAAGTAAATTAAATTTATTGCTATTGGTGATTGGATATTATGTTTTCGTTATATTTTTTCAATGTTATAGTAGTAAATACAAACATTACGAGTGCAATATTATACCAAAAATAATAAAATTTAAAAAAATCTTTCGTTCTAAGACTAAATGGATATTCCAACGAATCCATTTGTAGAAACAAAAATAATATTTCTTGAAAATTCAAATACTTTTTTTATTGCGTAATTATAATCGTAATAATAAAATAATTATGAGTTTATGTAAAAAACTAAAATTTTAAGTTGTTTCAATTTGCTTTATACGTACCTAAATATTAATATTGTTACTTTTGATAAATTGATTAACTTTATTGCTAAAATGATAAAAATTGCAGATGTTATTAATAAGCTTAGTTTGATTGCGGTAAGAATTTTCCAATATTTTTTTATATATTCGTCTCTGTTTTTAGGGTTCCGTAGTCCTGACAAGGAACCCTTATAGTTTCAGTAGTCATGTCTCTATCCGTCCGAGATTTTGCTTGGAAACTATTGGCACTAGAGAGCTGTAATTTTGTTGAGGTATGTATATTAAACACGCCGACAAAGAGGTAGAATAAAATTATGAAAAAAATTTTTTTTAGGGTAGCTCGGTAGCTCCCCTACATGTAAAGTGGGTATGATTTTTTTTTCATCTTCTACCCCATCGTGTGGGGTATCGTTGGATAGGTATTTCAAAATGGCTTAGGGGTTTCTAAGACTATTTTTCCATTTAGGGAGCTGTTTGCAAATAATTAAAGTTTAAAGTGCCAATTTTTGTTCGAGTAGGGCGTCCCCCCCTCTAAAAACTAAACTGTTGGCTTGGATGAACTTTCAAGGAAAACTATAACGGTTAAGATACATCAGTTAATTTTAGAGTACTTAATAGTCATTTGACTCACGTATTATAAAATTTCTTAACCAGTAAAAAATCCTTAGAAGAAAATATGAAAAGTGACTTTAGATGAAGACGTAATTGCTTGCTTCTGTGCCTCTAGTACGAAAAACTTTCGAGTTCGTTTCGTTGCGTATTCAAAGTGTCATCGAAAAATTTTGTATGAAAAATTAAACAGCGCCCCCTATATTATAGCCGCCCTAGGGGGCGCTGTTTAATTTTTCATACAAAATTTTTCGATGACACTTTGAATACGCAACGAAACGAACTCGAAAGTTTTTCCTACTAGAGGTACTGAAATAAATTGTAGTAACGACGGACAACTATAGTCTTTTTCACCTAAGATGATCCGTATGACGTTTCGAGTTTGAAAGATTTAGAGATGTCACATAACTAAACCATAGCGATTTATCTATCGATTTTTTTCGAAGAATTAGTAAATCCTACTTTTAGAGAAATATTTTGTAAAGGTGTTATTTAACAAAAAACATGTTTTTTTAATTACAAATATTATTGTAACAATTTTTCATTGATTCAAATTTAATGGTTCGTGTTCAAAAAAACGATTCCTAAAAAGTACTGGTTCTGTTTCTTTAAATTAAAAACTATTTATTTATTTTCAATGCGTTTATTGACTTTACAATAATCGAAAAATATAGTTGATTTTTGTGATGTTTTTAATAACTAAGTATTCACTGCAATCGATTAATGAACCGCGGAAATAATCGATTTTATTATACAAGAAATACCCCAGCACTAAATCTATTCCGTTTCACACATTGCGTACATTAAATAAAAAATATTTTTACATCGTATTTAATTAAAATATAATCAATAGACTCAGATTTTAAAGTGCAATACAGGCAAATGCAGATCGAAGATTGGTCGGACCACTCGAGCATCATCGCCGAGAAGGTACCGCCGGAACCACAGCCGCTACCGCCGCCGCCGTCCGCCGCGCTGCTGCCGCCGCCGCCGCAAGTTCTACCGCTGCCGCAGCCGCAAGTGTTGCCGCCGCCGCCGCCGCAAGTGTTGCCGCCGCCGCAGCCACTACCTTCGGAAGGGAGGACCGATATTCAAGAATTGGCCATGGCCATCACCAAGCTGTCACAGAGGGCAGAAGGTGACCTCACAATGCAACTGGTCGACCTCCCAAGTTTCAACGGCGCATGTGAAGAATGGCTCGCGTTCAGAAGGTCGTATGAAGATACCGCGCGCTCCTTCACACCGGCACAGAATTTGGCGCGACTACGAAGGTGTCTCCAGGGGCACGCGAGGGAGGCAGTCAAGAGCCTCCTGTTCACCGCCGAGGATCCGGAAGAGCTGATGAAGAGCCTGGAGGTCCGGTTCGGCAGACCTGGAGCCATAGCCCTGGCGGAGTTAAAGAAGATGGAAAGGCTGCCAAGGGTCAACGAGTCATCGGGGGAGATCTGCATGTTTGCCAGCCGAGTCCGCAATGCCGTGGCCACCATCAGGGCACTCGGCAAGACGGAATATTTGTGCGCACCAGGGGCCGTGGAGTGTCTCATCGACAAGATGCCGCCGACAATGAAGTCTCGGTGGCTGATGTATCAACGTGAGCGCCGGGCAGAAGGGAAACCAGCGCACGAACTCATGTACGACTTCATGGAAGTTGAAGCAGATATTAACAGTGATTACGCTCCCCCGGAAGTGTCCTGGTACCAGAAGAGAAATATGTTCAAGAGGCCGGTTAACCATGTCCAACAAACAGAAGGACGCCGTAAAGAACCAAAGACTGACGCGAAGAAGTGCCCAGAGTGCCGTGAAGATCACTGGCTGTACGAGTGCAAGAGGTACAGGGAATCCAGTGTAGACGGAAAATGGGAAATGGCAAAGAAGGCAAGAATGTGTTTCAAATGCCTGCGCTTCAAGCATGCTAGAAACACATGCCGGGCACAGCCGTGCAAGAAGTGCACGAGGTGGCATCACACCAGTCTTCACTCGGAGAAGTCCGCAGCAACTAAGACTCAAGAGAAGCCCGCTGAAGGAGTTGTGTCGTCAGTGCACACCACGAGCTGCGGAAGGGCCTACTTGAAAATGACGCCGGTAAACCTCTACGGGCCCAAGGGGACAGCAAGAGTGCTCGCGCTCCTGGACGAAGGGTCCACCGTCACGCTGCTGGACTCATCAGTAGCGAAGAAGATTGGGGCGCAAGGGAAGCCGGAAGCCATCACCATCGCGATGGTCGGGGGGAATGGAATGGAGAAGAGCAACTCCCAGA